>NC_042996.1:15367912-15537912 GCF_901001165.1 Salmo trutta | reverse complement strand
GTACATTCTGTACTTAATATGACCTTAGTATATCCTGTACTCAGTATGACTGTATATTCTGTACATTCTTTACTTAGTATGATCTTAGTACAGCACATTCTGTTCGTTCTCTTCTCAGTATGACCTTAGTATATCCTGTACATTCTGTACTCAGTATGACCTTAGTATATCCTGTACTCAGTATGACTGTATATTCTGTACATTCTTTACTCAGTATGATCTTAGTATATCCTGTACATTCTGTACTCAGTATGACCTTAGTATAGCCTGTACTCAGTATGACTGTATATTCTGTACATTCTGTACTTAATATGACCTTAGTACAGCACATTCTGTTCATTCTCTTCTCAGTATGACCTTAGTATATCCTATACATTCTGTACTCTATACTATCTATTTAGTCTATTTATTCTCTGCCTTCATCTACTAATTCAAGCATTTTCATTTACAGTGTCTAAAAACAACTTTTATCCTGTAATACAGTCATCCTAGTTAGATGAAGGAGGTATAAACACATGAAGGCAGACAGCAGCCACTACCAGATGCTGATACATAATACTCTTGATCAGTACATTTGAGTCTGTGAAAGAACCAGATTAAACTCCTAACATATTCACACACACACACACACACACACACACACACACACACACACACACACACACACACACACACACACACACACACACACACACACACACAGACACAGACACAGACACAGACACAGACACACACACACAGAAACACACAAAAACACCCGCAGCAATGCCTAACTGTCAGGTAAAGACCTGCAGCTGGTTTGAATGCAATTATAAACCTATTTGGTTGTATTGATTTGTACATGTGTGTGTTTATTCGCAAAAGATTTCTGTATAACAATAGCTATGCGCTATGTGGTGATGACGGCTTCATCAAGCCGGTGACAGCCACTGCTGAAGCATGGTAATCTTATTTTACTGTGCTGTCCCACCTCCCCCAAATGAGCAGGGGGCCGGGACTCTCAGAAACGGAATGATGTAGTTTTTTATAAGAAAAGATCCATACGCAGCAACAGCCGCTAACAAATGATCAAAAATTCCATCTCTGGTGGCGGGGGGACTGGGAAAAGGAGGAGGTCTAGGTGTGTGTGTTTCTACCTCAGTCCTGATGAATAACCCGGAGGCCCAATCTCCTGATGTATTTATTACATATTGTTATGGATCTCAGTCAGGCCTGCTGAGGCACTTACTCACTACTAGATTACATTGCAGTATACACACCACCTCTCCCAGAGGTCACAGAGCAACACCACCAGGGAGATAATGATATGTGTGTGCTGTCTGTGTCTGTGTCTGTGTCTGTGTCCGTATGTGCTCTATCAACATCAAAGACTACTCAATCCCTTTGAGTGTGAGTATGTATGTATGTATGTATGTATGTATGTATGTATGTATGTATGTATGTATGTATGTATGTATGTATGTATGTGTGTGTGTGTGTGTGTGTGTGTGTGTGTGTGTGTGTGTGTGTGTGTGTGTGTGTGTGTGTGTGTGTGTGTGTGTGTGTGTGTGTGTGTGTGTGTGTGTGTGTGTGTGTGTGTGTATTTCTATTTCTCCATGCATGTACACATATGCAGCATAGCCTGGCCTTATCTGTCAAATTGCCCCGCTTCGTATAGATGAATACTATGCTTCCAGATCAATGCATGGTTTTATACTGAATATAAATCAGTGTGATGGATGAGCAGTCTATGCATCTAATGACAACTTGCAGTCAGCCTAATTAACCATTACCACCTGATTGATAGCCATTTGATATGGTTACTATGTGCTAACTGCCCGTTTATTACATGAAGAACCATTTAAGTCTCATTGAGTCATATTCAAAGAAGCAATGAAAAATATGTTTATGAAAGAACAGGCACATTATGACCACAACAGACCTGGCACAATGTGCTCAACGTGCAATAAATCATGTCCCAACTTGCAGTGAAACTGAGGTAAACTGCCCCTTCATGAATTATTCACAATGACTAAGTGACTAATGTGTTCCCTTCGTAATGAGCACTCATTATTATGAAGTGTCACTGAGGGTTTTTACGGCAAACATTGTTATTTTCCCCCATCAAAATGCAGCCTCTGACCTCTTGCCCTCCATTCTCCCTACCTCCTTCCTCCCTACCTCCTTCCTCCCTTCTTCTCTGAGACACAGTATTAATACCAGTGGAGGCTCCTCAGAGGAGAAAGGAGGACCATCTTACTCAGTGAATTTCATAAAAATAAAAAGTGAAACATTAAAAAAGATATCCTTTTTAGATAAAACTATATTGCATACTTTAACGTTACCAAATAAAGGATTAAAACACATTGTTTTGCAACGAAGATCTATAGTAACACAGTAATTCTGACAACTTCCGGAGGACATCCTCCAACCTATCAAAGCTCTTGTAGCATGAACTGTCATGTTGTCCACCCAATCAAAGTAATGAATCCAATGAAGCCAATGAATCCAGTAAGCATAAGCTACAGCTAGCTAGCACTGCAGTGCATAAAATATGGTGAATAGTGTCATGGAAATGTTGAATCAAATATTTCTCAGATACCGGAGCTTGTGAGTTCAAATAGACTTTATTACAAAAAGTAACAAAGCCGAGCAATTCCATGGAACAACTGCACTCTTGTTACAGACCTCAGGATTTATAAGTTCCACCTTCAGGCACTACATAGAGTGGTCACTCCCCTCTATGTAGATGATTAACACCCATTGGCCTCTCGCCACAATTATCTTTCTGTCTCAGTTCTTGCTTGTTTACAGATTCTTGCTTGTTTACAGATTCTATTGGTGCGTAACCATAGCAATGATACAAAATACAGACACACACACATAACATGGCTTCTCTTTAAGACTATGATTTTGCTTACTACTCCTGAAGTGCATAATATATGTACTGGAAAATCCCCCATAGTCATGAATGTTCTCCTACAATAGTTGACTCTAAGAGAAAGACAACAGTTGAACAGTCATCCAATAAACTGTAATAGAAAGAAGGCCATGCTCATTAAAAAAAAGAATCCTCCCTAATCTTAAACGGCACCGTCCGCCACTGATTAATACCCCTGGCCAGAAGGATTATTGCTTTCTGTGGGAAATAAATTCCTCTTTAGGTAATGACCTGCTATCACAAACTCAGGCTGCTGTAATTGCTAGCAAGCTAATCGCTAGCATTACCTACGGCTCTTAACTGTGAAGGCTAAGGGGGAACATTCTTTCATTTTATTCCTCCCTCTCTCTGAACAGGTCACCATACCACTGCATTATTTTATTAGTGAGACATTCAGCGATGCTTCTAGCTACTGGCCAGTATTTATGACTCGGGAGAGACAACGGTTCCCCCCTGAGAAAATAGTGTTTGCATTCAATTGCTTTTTAATGAGAGACATTTGCCTGAGTACTTTCACACTACTGAGCGGATTGCTTAGGTCTAAGCAGAGGAAGAGGAGGGGACAGATTCTTGGCCGCGGTACAAAACAGAAGGATGAAGGAAAGAGATGTTTGGGGGAAGTAAGGATGAGACTCTGGAGGTAGGGAGGAGATGAGAAAGGGAAGAGGGTTTCTCCTGTTAACTTCAGTGTAGTTTGCCAAAAACAAAGACATGGAGGTCCATTGAGGCTGTGCTATTAAGGGTGTCACGTATACTCCCTCTCCAGCCTCTAGGTCATCAGGCTGCTGATTATCCCGCACACCTGTCACCATCGTCTCGCGCACCTGCGCCTCATGACCCTCACCTGGACTCCATCACCTCCTTGATTATCTTCCCTATATCTGTCACTCCCCTTGGTTCTGTCCTCAGGGGTTATTGACTCTGTTTTCATGTCGGTGCGCTGTTTGTGTTTCGTGTTCATCGTTTCTTTTATTTATTAAAACACTCACTCCCTGAACTTGCCTCCCGACTCTCAGCGCACTCGTTACAAAAGGGAATCAAAATATGTATTTAATTCACCACTACTTATCATAATCATAGTCATTAACCCTCCTGCTGTGTTTCGGTCGAAATGGACCGATTTACAAGTTCTCTCTCTGAAAAATGTAGTTCATTTAATCTGATTGTCATAAGGTTCTATGACTTTGTCCACACAGGGCATCTGAACACACAAAATACATTTTGATGATTTTCATTCAGTTTGTGGTGTTAACTTTTGTACACCTGTTATGTTCCCGGCCAAAAATTACCGGTCTTTAGAAATGAATGGGTGAGACTGCAATTAGTGTATAAAATTGAGTTCAGGCACATGCCCATTCATCAGATGGACACAGTTCCTCTCCCAGACCCCTACATGCATGTGTGTTTGAGTGCGCACACACACACACACACACACACACACACACACACACACACACACACACACACACACACACACACACACACACACACACACACACACACACACACACACACACACACACACACCTCACTCCCCTTCTTGGCTTCCATGGCAACCCCCACGGGAACCTTTCCCCAATAGAATCTTTCCCCCACAGGAACCACACCTGTTGGCATTCTCACAAACAGTCGCAACATTGTTTCAATAATATATATAACTTTTCTCAAAGCTCTGGTATATAGAGCTTTTTTGAGGCCTTGCTCACAATTCATTCTGTGGCAGCACAATGACCAAACAATATACTGTATGTGAGGCTCTTGATCATATCTTTGATCATGACACTGGTGAGGAGGAGAGAGTCCTTGTTAAACTTTGACACAAAGTAGTCTGTGATAAATAGCACAATATGTTTCATCTGAGTATTTGTTAAAGTCAAAATAATCCATACATTATGCTTTTTTTTACTCAAAAACGAGTTGTATGAGCTCAGGTCAATGAGGCCTACAGGCCATAAATATCAAATACAAGTTCAAAACGTGTAATGTCCACAAGAACTTCAGTTGATGAAAAGATCTAACACAACATTAGGTGATAATATATATATTATTATTGATTTATAATCAGCTATTATGGGGCGATCATTTTGGACCGGGAACACAGAATTAATTAACATGAAACGAACACAACAGGAGGGTTAAAAGGATGAATATAATACAAAGATCAGACAGAGACATGAGTTTGCTCAGCCTTCAATATGGTTTTAGATTAAACACTGATTCAAGTACAGCTTTGTACATGGTCTGGATTAGAGGAGGGGTAATCAGTGATTTAACCCAGGGTCTTAATTATCGGTATCCCAGTGGTCCTTCTTGTGTATGACATACATATTAAACACCACATCTCTGGTTTACAAGGGTTAACCTATTTCCTGGTTCTTACCCACCTGACCTGGTGACCGATGACGTGTCTGGAGGAGGGGGCTAACCCCTAGGCCTGATGAGTCCTGGAATGTGAGGAGGAGGGGTCAGCCGGGAGCAAGGTGATTTGTAAAATGCCTCATGCCATAGATTGTGGTGGATAAATGATTAAGTGGTTGGTGCTGTGCGTGGGCCGATTCTCTAATGGACTAGCTCTATCTCGGTCTGCCTGCCTGGTAAACACCACAGCAGAAGGGGATGCTAGCTATAAACAGACAGAGAGGAGGAGAGGGCAGGAGGCGGCTGGTCTTAAACTAATACAAGTGTGCCTGTTTGAGCCCAGACCAAGCTCAGATATTTTCCTGCTCTAGTTTGTAATGAAGTTGTAAGACACAATGTGCATCTTTTCAGGAATTAGACTACTAAAATTGTTATTTTACAGGGTACATCCTCAGGGCTGTACACAATGGGATAACAATTCTCACAGTTCACAATGTGGATAAGAACCGTTCAGCTGCTGTAAAGAGCCTTTCAGCATTGGAGTGCATGCTTTAAATAATGAAGAAAGAGGTATGATGAGTCTGCTGCTGTCTATAGAAGAGAGGAAACAGGAGGAGTGCATAGAGAGAGCAGGGATTAAAGGAGGTGTTTTGGAAACCTTTCAGTATTTTCTCCTCTGTTTAGCGAAACTTTACTCTCTTCTTCACACCTATGCCTTCTCTGTCTCCTCAGATGAATAGCATGATTGTGATAGAGGAGAACCATACAATAAAAAAAAGTTAATGTGGGGTTTGTCAGTGGTGATGGTGATACTGTATGCGTAACCCTTTTTTTGCATATCAGGTAGGGTTCTTTACTGCTGTGATGGTTGTGAACAACAATCCTGTTATTTTATGATCTCCTTAACCTCTTTGGGCTAGGGGGCGTCTGGATGAAAAGCGTGCCCAAAGTAAACTGCCTGTTACTCAGGCCCAGAAGCTAGGATATGCATATTATTGGTAGATTTGGATAGAAAACACTCTAAAGTTTCTAAAACTGTTAAAATAATGTCTGTGAGTATAACAAAACTGATATGGCAGGCAAAAACCCGAGGACAAACCATAAAAGCTAATTCAGCCTACCACTGTTTCCAATGGCTGTCATGTTTAATGTGAGGCGAAAACCTCCCAGATTGCCGTTCCTAGGGCTTCCACTAGATGTCAACAGTCTTTAGAAAGAGTTTCAGGCTTGTTTTTGGAAGAATTAGATAGAATTTGTAGTTTTTCTAAGTGGCTACCATTTTGGCTCCAGTGTTTTCATGCCCGTGGATGAGAGTGCGTTCTTTGTTGTTTATCTCTGGTAAAGACAGTAACGTTTCTCCGTCTTAAATTTGATCGTTTATTTACGTATTAGGGTACCTGAGGTTTGATTATAAACGTTGTTTGACTTGTTTGAAGAAGTTAATTGGTAACGTTTGGGATTCATTTTGTATGCATTTTGAAGGAGGGAAACCGGTGGATTATTGAATGAAGCACGCCAGCTAAACTGAGTTTTTGGGGATATAAAGAAGGACTTTATCGAACAAAGGACCATTTGTGATGTAGCTGGGACCTTTTGGAGTGCCAACAGAAGAAGATCTTCAAAGGTAAGGCATTTATTTTATCGCTATTTCTGACTTTCGTGGCGCACCTGCCTAGTTGAAAAATGTTTTTAATGCCACGAAAATTTCACTGTTAAAATCTCAAAGTATAAGCCTTTGTTTCAAGATGGGAATTGTTTTAAGATTGTCTTACCATTTAGCTATTTGATTTGGAATTTTAGGACCCCAGAAGGTATAACAAAATGAATATTCAAAAATGATTTGATAAAATATTGAATTTGGCCTTTATGCATCGAATAACACATTCATAAATGGAAAAACAGACAGTCAAAGAATTAATCATAAGGAATAAGGTTTTGAAGTGTCTTTCCTATATCTAGGAGATATAAGAAAGCTAAGGAAATATTTGTGTTTTTTGGACACATATCTAACCCCTTTTTTTGTTTCCCAAACGGTTTGGACGCTACAGACAGAAGTTGGCACATTGGCGGTACCAACTTCCAACGAGTCCCGTGGAGCTTGTGGGGGAAGTAGGTCAAACAGTTCGGATGCTACAGATGTTTTTGTGAGAAGACAGGTTTTTTGGATGTCTCATGGTCTGACAAACATGCTGTAGCCCAGCCACCTTCCACCGCAAATGCAGAAGGCCGACATAGGCGGATGTGGTTGATTGAGACGCAGCCCATGCCAAAAAACTGATATCGCTTGCTTAAACTGATGGATTTTGATGTAGATTTTTTAATCATGTTACTTAGATTGATGCGCAGGAGCGTCATTATACTCTTACATTTACATTTTAGTCATTTAGCAGGGAAGGCCTGTAGCTCAGTTGGTCTCTAGGATTTTAAAAAGTTCCTGTAATTTTACGTTAACTTTGCGCTTATAGCTTTGCTTTAGCTAATGGATACATGTTTATTGGTAGGCCTAATTGGTTGTCATTTTCTCATGTTAAGCCTAACAAGCTATACACAGTGTCTGCTGGCTGATGGCTGGCTGGTGGCTATAATGTAATTACTTGTTCATTATTTAAAGTCGGAAATTCAAACACTGCAGATTGTATTTTCGATGCAACAGCATACTAATCAGCTACCAATATATGTCTAGAATATACAACTGTCCTGTATAGTTTACCTGAACCTGCATGACATGAGCCGTCCTCTCTTGGATAGAAAGTTTTTGTGTGTAAAACTAGTCTATTCATGCCAATTATATCACAGCGTTGTTGAACACTAATTTCTGATTGATTAGAAGGGCATTCTAGAATGGACATTAAAACCAGATAATTGGACCATTGTAAAAGTTATGGGACTCCATGCAATCATGATGCAATAAGCACCTACACATGCAGACACCGTACTTGCTACAAAGTTACAGAAAGCTAAACCAACAACCACTCAAACTGAAATTGTATATATTGTAAACGCAGGTCCAACGAGGAAAAAAGTATCTACCTAGCTAGCATAGATTTTTTTTTGCAGAGACATATTTTTGGAGCATCTGATGACCTAACGTGGTGAGTGATGAACATGCATTTCTCTGGTCCCTATGTTGTAGTCATGAGTGGCACTACGCTGTCAAATCCTCCCACATGTTACTATTTTGACCAACTGTTTTCAGTAACTGGTATATTTAAATTCAGCTGTCAAATTGGCAGGTTTGCTAGCAACAAACTATTTAGCTAGCTTCTAGCTTAGTGTTTGATATGCAATGCGATCTCCTCGTAATGAACAGGGTCGAGTGTCCTGATGAGAAAGCAAGCTTTTATAGCTATGCCAGGCAAAATCGGGCATCATCAGCCCATTGATATGGATGTATCAAAATGAATGTCAATAGAAAACAGCTTAAACAAATGCAAATGAAGCTACTTTGCTGTTATTCTGGCTGCAGAGGTCGTGACTGTGTTAGCCGTAGATAGTTGGCTAGCTAACAAGCAACGAACGACTGGGTTGCGTCTCTAATTTCCAAAAGAACAACTGGGTCGCATCCATGAATATCGAACTAATCAAACAAACGACTGGGTTGCGTCTCTAGCAACCAAAATATGAGAAAGTATGAATTCTCTTATAAAAATGAAAATATCAACAAATGTTTTATTTAAATGTGCTTTAGTATTGTTTTCTTTGGCAACTGTGGTATAAGCGGGATCAACATCTTCGTTGAACACCAGAACGCCGCAGCCCGTCTGGTGTTCAACCTTCCCAAGTTCTCTCACGTCACCCCGCTCCTCCGCTCTCTCCACTGGCTTCCAGTTGAAGCTCGCATCCGCTACAAGTCCATGCTGCTTGCCTACGGAGCTGTGAGGGGAACGGCACCTCCGTACCTTCAGGCTCTGATCAGGCCCTACACCCAAACAAGGGCATTGCGTTCATCCACCTCTGGCCTGCTCGCCTCCCTACCTCTGAGGAAGCACAGCTCCCGCTCAGCCCAGTCAAAACTGTTCGCTGCTCTGGCACCCCAATGGTGGAACAAGCTCCCTCACGACGCCAGGACAGCGGAGTCAATCACCACCTTCCGGAGACACCTGAAACCCCACCTCTTTAAGGAATAGGATAAAGTAATCCTTCTACCCCCCCCCCCCGAAAGATTTAGATGCACTATTGTAAAGTGGTTGTTCCACTGGATATCTTAAGGTGAATGCACCAATTTGTAAGTCGCTCTGGATAAGAGCGTCTGCTAAATGACTTAAAAGGAAAATGTAATGTAAATGTTCTGCACATTACCTTGGAAAAATGAACTCTACAAAGTTCTGCTGCATCGTCTATTATTTCAATGTACAGAACATCGGCATTTATCCCTTACATCGGGGTTTCCCAAACTTAGTCCTGATGTTGCTATGGAAATTTACCTTGAATATTGCAGCCCATTTCTGTAGGCTATTAAACAGTTTAAAAAAAAATAGTTGCTGCATTTATCCTCAAGCCGACTACTTTTTTCCTCATTGTTAGGCTATTTGATGTGTCATTTTTATAAAAAGTTTAGAAATAGCAGCTAAATAGCAGTTTAATACCGTATATAGCTATAGATAGTGGTTACACTGCATAATGAAACAATTCCTAGTAAGCTAGTGTTTTGAGGGTGGACTGACTGTATTATGTAAGGCAGAGTTTCCCAAACTCGGGGCAATGGACTCCGAGCCAGACCGAGGCCCCTGCAGTGGACGAGTGGTTCCGACGCTCAGAGGAGGTATGGGACGCCACCCAAGTGAGGCTCCAACACGCTATCCGGCATCAGAACGATCAGGTGGACCACCACCACACTTAGGCTCCCGTGTTTCATCCTAGTGATGGCGTCTGGCTCTCCACCAGGAACCTCTCACTCTGCCTGCCCTGAGCCCCCGGTTTGTGGGGCCCTTCAAGGTCCTCCTGAGGGTTAATGAGATAACCTTCCATGTACAACTCCCCACCAACTACCGGATGTCACCCTCTTTTCATGTTTCCCTCAGGGCAGTGGTTCCTGTTCCCCTTGCTGATGCCGTCCCTCGCGACACCCCTCCACCTCCCCTGGACATGGATGGGTGCCGTGCCTATGCCGTCAGGTCCCTACTGAACCCCAACATTGTCCGGGGTTTCCTTCTCCACCGTCCGGAACGGCTAAGCTCCCCGCCCTCGGCGCTGTCCTCCTGTCACCGTACTCCCGGCACTCGATGTCGCAGGCCTACTAACCCCCGGTCCTGGCAACTCACATTACGCACACCTACTCCCCATCATTATAAACACACCTGGACTTCATCATTACCTTGATTACTTCCCCTTTATTTAGCCCTTAGTAGCCTCAGTCTTCAGGCAGTATTGGTTAGGTTCATGTTCAGTACGCTTCTCCTGTTTTATCTGCTTTTTCTCATTATTAAACTCACCTTCTGCACCTGGTTCCTGACTCCTAGCACATACTTTACAATCATGATGAGGTAGTCCTGCCTGTGACTTAAAATGAGTGTCATCCTCAGTCCAAGGGGGAATTTCCAGTTTGTCTAATTTCCTCTGAGACCGGGGTTCAGATCCCAATAGTTACACTTTCATGTTTCCCAAACTGATGTGAATTTTGGAGACTGACTGGCAGTGACCTCTGGGATGCCCTGAGCACCCAAATCAAGACAGGAGCCACATAATACAATATAACAGAAAGCATACCAACTGTGTCTGGTGTTGTGTCTCTGCTGTCCCACAGTGCACAGGTTGGTGGCAACTTAATTGGGAAGGACGGGATCGTGGTAATGGCTGTAGCGGAATTGGTTGAATGACATAAAAGACATGGCTTCAATGTGTTTGATGCCATTCCATTTGATCCATTCCAGCCATTTTTGTGAGTCATCCTCCCCTCAGCAGCCTCCACTGCCACAGTGATAGTGTCATCAGTCTGAGCTGGTCAAGGTCACTAGCTCAAGCCTTTCTCCCCAACGTGGCCGACATCTATTCCCCTCATCAATCATTCATTAAACTAGCATGTCCTTTCCCCACCCTGGTGTGTGAGTTCTGTGTTAGCGGTCAGGGCACAACACTCCACACACACACACACACACACACACACACACACACACACACACACACACACACACACACACACACACACACACACACACACACACGCAAACAGCTAGCTTGCAGCGAGGGAAATAATACACTCTACGAACCCACACATAACTCTAAGAACTGTGATAATTTCTGGCTTCAACTTTAATAACTACTCCATATGAATTCAAAACTGAAAAGAAAAACAGAACATTGCCAGTCTAGGCGCATCACCGTTCAACTGACAGAGACAGGAATCATTAACATTCCAAGCACGATCTACACAAAACTGCTGTTGGTACCAACCCAACTGAGAAACAACCTCCATAGATAACCTTTGGGTATTGGTTGTCGTAATACAGTTTGTATGAACTCATAAACAACCTTTCACCACAGACAGATGCAGTCCTCTCTTTCCCCCTCTTTTCTCCTCCCTCCTCTCCTCCTCCTACTGCCGCTTGGTGTCACCTGGAAGTGAACTTCAGAGCAAGTTGTCTACTGTGCAACTAGAGGCGGAAAAAAAACTCTAGATCACCTCACCTCTACACACTGAGACGCATACAAAGGTCTCCCTTCATTTGACAAATCTGACTAGAACTCCATCCTCTAAATTCCTGCTTGCAATGAAAAAGTCAAACAGGAAGTACCAGTGATGCGCTCAATACAGAAGTGGTCCAATGAAGCGGATGCTACGCTACAGGACTGTTTCACCTGCACAGATTGTATTATGTTCTGGGATTCATCTGATGGCATTAAGGAGTTTACCACATCAGTCACCGGCTTCATTATTAAGTTCATTGACGATGTAGTCCCCACAGCGACCGTACGTACATATCCTAACCAGAAACCATGGATTAAATGCAACATCCGCACTGAGCTAAAGGCAAGAACTGCCACTTTCAAGGAGCGTGACACAAATATGGACACTGATAAAAAAAATCCTGCTATGCCCTTTGATCAGCCATCAAACAGGCAACGCGTCAATACAGGATTAAGATTGAATCCTACTTCACGGCTCTGATGCTCGCAATCAACACTGAACCATGCATGAGAGCACCAGCTGTTCTGGACCACTGTGTGATTATGCTTTCTGTAGCCAATGCGAGTAATACCTTTAAACAGGTTAACATTCACAAGGCCACAGGGCCAGATTAATTACCACGATGCGTATGATGTGCATGCACTGATCAGCTAGCAAGTGTTTTCACTGATATTTCAACATCTCCCTGACCCAGGGTAGGCCTGATCACCGACGGTGATGAGACAGCCCACAGGGAGGGGGTCAGAGACGTGCCAGTGTGGTGACAGGACAACAACCTCTCCCTTAATGTCAGCAAGACAAAGGAGCTGATCGTGGACTACAGGAATTGGAGGGCCGAGTACGCCCCCATTCACATAGAGGGGGCTGTAGTGGAGGAAGGCCATAAAAATTGTCAAAGACTCCAGCCACACTAGTCATAGATCTGATATCTTTTTTTTCTGGCACATATTCCAACAGATTCATTGGGAATAAAAGGGAATTGTTTAAAGTGTTTCTTGCTTTGGATAATGTAATGTTTTCGTTCCCTTGCTGTTTTTGTTTTTATGCTATGAAAATACAAGTCCTCTGATGATTTTCTTCACATTTACTACATAGTTAATGAGGGACTGATCAAAACCACAGAACAACAAATATTTGTTCAGCAGAAATTAAAGAGACAAACCCTTTCATAAAATATTTAGAACTGGGAATATAACATCTCCCTATACATAGTAGTAGGCTACAAAGAACATTATTTTTTGTATTTTCATTTATTTTTTACATCAAGGCACCATTTAATCTTGTGATCACAGTTGTAACCACGTCTGACTACTAAAACCTAACATGTTGTAATGTATCTTCAAGTAAAATCCTTTGTAAAATTAAAATTAAAAAAGCAAATCATGAAAGAAATAGGAAAGATCCAGGGTATGGCTAATTTGTTTCGGTCTACAACCAAGTTGGATTTTTAGTCCTTTAAAGAACTGTGTGGCTCACTGAATCTCGCGCAATTAATTAATGCGCCTACAAGACCGAATCCTAGAGCACCTAACAAATCAACTCTATTGGACATTATGCTAACGAATACCCCTCACAAATACACATCGACTGGGATATTCTATAAGGATGTCAGTGATCACTGTGCAATTGCTTGTGTTAGAAATACAAAAATGACCAAAGCCAAACCGCGTTATATTTTCAAAAAACATTTTAGATAGTTTGATGAGCAAGCGTTCTTACATGATCTGTACCATAATATTGACAGAGTAAGTCTGATTCCCGATGTTGACTTTGCCTAGGACTATTTTTATATGACATTTGTGTCCACTTGTGATAATCATGCGCCTGTGAAGAAATTTAGAATCAGTGGAAGGGACAATGGTTTTCAGATAACATGGCAGAATTAATTAGAAAGAGATGTATCTTGAGCTCAAGCTAGACGTACAAATGATCCTGTTGACAGGGCCTCCTTCAGAGCGCTAAGAAGCAAATGCACAGGTTTGATCAGGAAGTCCAAGTCAGACCCTACCAAGTTCTGGAAGCTAATCAAATCAGTGTCAGGTTCTAATGTATCCTCTGGCCTTCCTGACCATTTAATGATGGATTCTAATGAAGTGATAGATAAAGCTGATATTGTAGGGGTTTTTTAACGAGCACTTCATATCTGCTGGTTCAGTTTTTAATAATTGTGGGGCACAGGCCTCTAATGTAAGCTCAGTTACAGTCAAATATGATATAGGCCCTCATGAGAACTATTTTAACTTTGAGCCTGTTTTTTATACTGATGTCTATAAAGCACTAAAGGCTATAGACACAAAACAGTCTGCAGGTCCAGACAACCTGGACCCCTACCTCTTAAAGATAGCAGCTGGTATTATTACTGAACCTGTGGCTCACCTTTTCAACTTGAGTCTCTTGACCAATTCCATACCCAGCATTTGGAAATCAGCTTATGTCCTCCCACTGCTGAAGGGTGGAGATCCCTCAGATGCTAATAACTATCGTCCTATCTCCAATCTCCCTATCCTGGCCAAAGTCTATGAATCCCTACTGAACTCACAGTTAACAAACTTCTTAATTGAAAAGAACATACTGAGCGGAGTTCAGTCTGGCATTAGATCGGGGCACAGCACCACAACTGCAGCTATGGCAGTGGAAAACAACATCATTAATGCACTTGATAAAAAGCAACATTGTGCTGCTCTGTTTGTGGATTTATCAAAGGCCTTTGATTCAGTTGACCATGAATTGTTGCTAGCTAGATTCAAAAACATTGGTCTTAGTGAAGGGACAGTAAATTGGTTTAGGAATTATCTTTCTGACAGAACACAATGTGTACATACTGACAATCACAAGTCTAGCTTTCTTGAGATTAATATAGGTGTGCCCCAGGGTTCCATTTTAGCTCCAGTGTTGTTCTCAAATTTCATTAATGATTTGGGAAATGGGATGCAACCAGTAAAGTTACCTCTATATGCAGATGATACAGTTATATATTCATGTGCTCCTTCTCTGGTTCAGGCTGTTGAAGTGCTCCAGACTACTTTTCAGTCACTGCAGGCCTCCCTTTATGGTCTCAAACTGGTCTTGAATGTACAAAAAACTAAATTCATGACCTTTACCAGAGCTAGAACTCTGCCAGAGAAGGTTAGCATTGTTACATCTGGTGGCTTATCCATTGAAAAGTGTCGTCCTACAAATACCTAGGTATTTGGTTGGATGACAAGTTGTCCTTCAATGTTCATGTGAATAATCTTGCAGCAAAGCTTAAATTGAAATTGGGTTTTTATTTTTGTAATAAGGCTTGCTTCTCTCTTATGGCTAGAAAGAAGCGTGTTCAGGCCACTTTTCTCTCTGTAATTGATTATGGTGATTTGTTGTATATGCATGCAGCCTCCTCTGTCTTACAGAGACTGGACTCTGTTTATCATGCATCCTTGCGCTTTATTACAAATGCCAAGTCACTCACCCACCATTGCACCTTGTACCAAATGGTAGGTTGGACCTCACTTTATATGCGCAGAAAGATACATTTGTGTGTTCATCTACAAAGCCAGTTTGGGTAAACTCCCTCTTTACCGCTGTAGTCTGGTCTCCTCCCCCACCAGCAGTTACCATACCCGGTCTACTAGGTGGTTGATAATTAAAGTCCCCAGGACATTCACAGTATTAGGAAAGACTGCCTTCTCTTCTTGTGCAACAGAGGCATGGAATAGTCTACAATCCATGCTTCATCTAGATATGTTAGTGCCACTGAATGAATTTAAAATATTGATGGGAGACTGTTACGGAGGAGTGTAAACCCTTTTTTTTAGGCTGGATCATGTTGTGTTGTATTTTTTTATATTTTAATTATGTAATGTACTGATTGTTGCTGCCTTCTTGGCCAGGTCTCCCTTGAAAAATAGACTTTGGGACTCAGTGGGCTTTTTCTGATTGAATAAAGGTTAAATAAAAAGTATATCAAATTCGACCTCCCAATTAGGATCTGGCAAAAAATACTTTAATCCATTTTGGGTTCCGCTCACCAACCAAGAATTCACAAAATGAGACAAACACCAAATTGAGGCTCTGCATGCTGAATTCTGCAAAAACATCCTACATGTACAACATAAAACACCAAATAATGCATGCAGAGCAGAATTAGGAAGAGACACGCTAATTATCAAAATCCAAAAAAGAGAAAACAAAAAGATAATTACTTGACGCATTGGAATGAACTGAGCAAACTGGAATGCTATTTGGCCCTAAACAGACTGACCCAAAAGTAAGATTTTTTTTGACTATGTACAGACCCAGTGACCATAGCCTTGCTATTGAGAGAGGCCGCCGAAGGCAGACCTGGCTCTCAAGAGAAGACAGGCTGTCACGTCCTGACCTGTAAGGGGTCATTTTGTTATTATAATATGGTCAGGACGTGGCAGGGGTGGGTTTGATTTATTTGTCTTATGTTTTTGGGTAATGTTCCATGTATAGCTGTGTAGCCTTACAGGACTGTTTTTCGTCGTTGTTTGTTATTTTTGTTAAGTGTTCACGTTTATCCAAATAAAAAAGGAAGATGAGCACGATACCCGCTGCGCCTTGGTCCACTTTTTACGACGCACCGGACACAGGCTATGTGCACACTGCCCACAAAGTGAGGTGGAATCTAAGCTGAATTTCCTAACCTCTTGCCAAATGTATGACCATATTAGAAAAACATATTTCTCTCAGATTACAAGGAACCACAAAAAATTCAAAAACAAAACCCTTATCTATTAGGTCAAATACCAGCGTGACATCACAGCAGAAAATATGGGGGACCTGTTGATACAAGAAAAGGGCAACCAGTGAAGAACAACCACCATTGTAAATACAACCCATATTTATGTTTATATATTTTCTCCCTTTTACTGTGAACTATTTGCACATTGTTATAACACTGTACATAGCCATATATATGACATTTGAAATGTCTCTATTCCTTTGAAACTTTTGTGAGTGTAATGTTTACTGTTGATTTCTGATTGTTTATTTATTTTTCTTGCTTTGGCAATGTAAACATACAGTTGAAGTCAGAAGTTTACATACACTTAGGTTGGAGTCATTAAAACTCGTTTTTCAACCACTCCACACATTTCTTGTTAACAAACTATAGTTTTGGCAAGTCGGTTAGGACATCTGCTTTGTGCATGACACAAGTAATTTTTCCAGCAATTGTTTACAGACAGATTATTTCACTTATCATTCACTGTATCACAATTCCAGTGTGTCAGAAGTTTACATACACTAAGTAGACTGTGCCTTTAAACAGCTTGGAAAATTCCAAAAAATGATGTCATGGCTTTAGAAGCTTCTGACAGGCTAATGGACATCATTTGAGTCAATTGGAGGTGTACCTGTGGATGTATTTCAAGGCCTACTTTCAAACTCAGTGCCTCTTTGCTTGACACCATGGGAAAATCAAAAGAAATCAGCCAAGACCTCAGAAAGTCAAGGTATTGGAGTGGCCACCACAAAGCCCTGACCTCAATCCAATAGAACATTTGTGGACAGCACTGAAAAAGCGTGTGCGAGCAAGGAGGCCTACAAACCTGACTCAGTTACACCAGCTCTGTCAGGAGGAATGGGCCAAAATTCACCCAACTTATTGTGGGAAGCTTGTGGAAAGTTACCCGAAACGTTTAACCCAAGTTAAACAATTTAAAGGCAATGCTACCAAATACTAATTGAGTGTATGTAAACTTCTGACCCACTGGAAATCTGATGAAATAAATGAAAGCTGAAAAAAATGATTCTCTCTACTATTATGCTGACATTTCACATTCTTAAAATAAAGTGGTGATCCTTTTTACTAGGATTAAATGTCAGGAATTGTGAAAAACTGAGTTTAAATGTATTTGGCTAAGGTGTATGTAAACTTCTGACTTCAACTGTATGTTTACCAGAGAGAACGAGAGAGCTGTTACGGAATTTTTTTTTACAATGTGATAACATGTAAAAGCAACGTGATAACATGAAACTACACATGTGATAACATGATCTTAGGTGGGAGTACGCTGATCGTTCTGCTGCACCATATAGTCTGTAGCATGCTCAGAAGCAGAGGTGGGACCAAGTCATTGTTTTACAAGTCACAAGTAAGTCTCAAGTCTTAGCACTCAAGTCCCAAGGCAAGTCCCAAGTCAAGACAGGCAAGTCTGAGTCAAGTTTCAAGTCAAGACTGTCAAGTATCAAGTCAAGTCTCAAGTCCTAAACTTTGAGTTTCGAGTCCTAAACAAGTCATAATGTTCTCCTCACCAAATGTAATACCATTTAATATTTTTAACAAGAGTAATAATATAATACATTTACGCAAATCATGAATGCTTTTAAAAATATCTATATATTTATTACTTTCCAAATAAATGTTACATTTCCATGGAAATACATGGGTAGCCATGAGAAAGACACCCCCCCCCCCCCCCCCACCAATAGTGATCGACTATCGAGGACTGCTATGGGGCGCAATCGGGCGGTGTAGGCTTGTACACAATCGCCCAACACACACACAAACACACACACACACACACACACACACACACACACACACTGTGTGGTTACAGTAGGCTAACGTATGTCAATGGTTTTAGGAACAGCAGTAACATCAGGCAGGATTTAGACTACCAACTGCCTAGCCAGTTGTAGCTCAATCTTGGGTGCAATGATCACGTTCCCGCACTGACTGACTGTGTGGAGGCTCATTGATTTAACGGTAGGTTAGTCTACATGATACACTAGTAAAGTAATAAAATATATAGCTGTCGGCTATATTAGCCACGACTTATCGTTCTTTGTGCCGCTTCAAATGTCGGACAAAGTTGGAAATTGTTGCGCCTCTGTCTGTAATTTTCTTCCCGCATGTTTTGCAAGTTGCAATCCGTTTTTTGTTGATACAGCGTTGTCTTTATATCCGAAAATAATAATTTGTGGTATCATCTTTCCAAGGGCTCCATCTGAATTCACCCGCCGACGTTCCTCTGCACTGCCACGCACAACTTTTTCTCAGCTGGCACAATTTGAATGGCTGCTGTCTGATTCAAACTGTAATCTGTTAAATGAAGAGTTGATGCGCTGCACAATCTTTTTTAATACCATCATTTTTAGTGTTCGGGCTTGGGGAGGGTATCAAGTCAGGTCGAGTCATAAGGCTCAAGTCTAAGTCTTGAGCCTTGAGACTTGAGTTGCAAGTCATCGTATTTGTGACTTGAGTCTGACTTGAGTCCAAGTCATGTGACTCGAGTCCACCCCTCTGTTCAGAAGTCCCCTACGCATTCATTACCTATAATACATCTCTGCCCTTAGCGAAAGTGTGCCATCTGCACTGCTATTTTAGTTAAGACAGTTAATCTGACTATTCTCTCATCATCATTCATTATTCTGCTTTAATATTACTCCTGAATCATTATGATAAATGTAATAGTTTTTCTTGGGTGTATTTTTGACAAAGCTGAGATTTACTTTGAAGTACAAAGTGTACGAATACAAATGAAAACACTCAATTACACAGACGTGGTGGCGTAGCAGGAAGATTGGAATGTCATGAACCAAGAGGTTGAGTTCAAATCCCAGGTGAGGACAATTACTGTATCAATATGCACTGAGTGTACAAAACATTAGGAATACCTTCCTAATATTGAGTTGCACCCCCTTTTTCACTCAGAACAGCCTCAATGCTTTGGGGGATGGACTCTACAAGGTGTCAAAAGCGTTCCACAGGTATGCTAGCCCATGTTGACTCCAATGCTTCCCACAGTTGTGTCTTGCTGGCTGGATGTCCTTTGGGTGATGGACCATTCTTGATACACACAGGAAACCGTTGTGTGAAAAACCCAGCAGCGTTGCAGTTGTTGACTCAAACTGGTGCACCTGGCACCAACTACCATACCCCGTTCAAAGGCACTTAAATCTTTTGTCTTGCCAATTCACCCTCTGAATGGCACAGATACCCAATCCATGCCTCAATTGTGTCAAGGCTTAAAAGTCCTTCTTTAACCTGTCTCCTCTACACTGGTCAGTTTATGTAATGGAAAGAGCAGGTGTTCTAATGTTTTCTACACTCAGTGTTAATACACAATACAATGTCAAAGTGTGTCAAATATGTAAGTTGACAACTTTAATATTTTTTTCCACTCCAGATACAAACTTATACATACGAAAAACAACTTACAGGTGCACACAGGCAATGACTACATCTCATCTGCCAAGACCTGCAGGATGACAACCCTATCCTTAGTGCCTATATTATTGTTTGCCTTAAATTGAACCAATTCGTTTTTCTCAGTCGCCCATGCTTTTTCAATATTGAAATAATAAATCATTTGATTTCTCCATTGTGTTAATGATGGCGGATTGATTGATTTCCAAGTATTTAGTCTAGGTTTTTTCAAGATGAGTGATGAGAAGGGGATCGTCCAGCCCATATGCCATGTTTGAAAAATGCAGACAAACAGATTAAAAGTTTACATTGTAATATTGCTGACAGCCAACTTTCTAGCGCCGCACATAACTTTGTGAACAGTGGTGGAAAAAGTACCCAAAAAGTAAAAGTATAATAATTTCAAATTCCTTATATTAAGTAAACCACACGGCACCATTTTCTATTTTTTATTTATGGATAGCCAGGGGCAAATTCCAACACTCACAACATCATTACAAATTAAGCATTTGTGTCTAGTGAGTTCGCCAGATCAGAGGCAGCAGGGATGACCAGGGATGTTCTTTTGATAAGTGTATGAATTTGAAAATGCTCCTGTCCTACTAAGCATTCAAAATTTAACGAGTACTTTTGGGTGTCAGGGAAAATGTATGTAGTAAAAAGTACATTATTTTCTTTAGGAATGTAGTGAAGTTAAAGTTGTCAAAAATATAAATAGTAAAGTACAGATACCCCAGAAATGACGTAAGTAGTACTTTAAAGGATTTTTTCTTAAATACTTTACACCACTGCTTTTGGACTTCATAGCCTTCCCAGAAGGCATGGATAATTGAGTCATTATTTGTTTTACACTTAAAAAATGACTCTGCTGTAGAATTCCGGGGACATCCTAACGACAAATTTTTGTTTGCAAGGGCATCATGTAAAAACCTGAATCCACATGTGAAACTTCATGTGAAATATGATCTTCATGTGAAATATGATCACATGAAGTGTTCCAAAACATTTCACATGTGCAACACATCTGGAAATGAATGAGAAATGAGAAAGAGAGCGACAGTGAGCTGCAGTAACCTGTTGGGGCTAGGGGGCAGTATTGAGAATTTTGAAAAAAATATGTGCCCATTTTTAACTGCCTCCTACACCAACTCAGAAGCTAGGATATGCATATTATTGTTCAGGTTTGGATAGAAAACACGCTGAATTTTCTAAAACTGTTTGAATGGTGTCTGTAAGTATAACAAAACTCATATGGTAGGCAAAAACCTGAGAAAAATACAACCAGGAAATTAGAAATTTGTGGCTGTACTATTTTCGAGTCATTGCTAATAGATCACATAGTGACAAAGGATTCATTTCGAACTTCCTACGGCTTCCACTAGATGTCAACGATCTTTATAAAGTTGTTTGAAGCGTCTATGTGGAACAGAGACCGAATGACAAGGAAGAGAAGTTGATGTCCCTGGGATGTCGTCACTTCATTATTGCGCGCACCTGCATGTTCATGTGAGTTCATGTGAGGCGAGACATTTTTCAAAAACGTTTTTCAAGACACAGGAGAGGTCGGGTTGAAATATTACTGATGTTTCACGTTAAAAATGGCCCTAAAGATTGATGCTAAACAACGTTTGACATGTTTGAACGAACGTAAATAGATTTTTTTTAAACTTTTCGTTGTGACTTTTCCCCCCCGCCCTACTTTTGAGTAGCCTACCGAAGCGCTAACAACATGGAACAACTTGGAGTTATTTGGACATAAATTATGAACTTTGTCGAAGAAACCACATTTGTTGTGGACCTGGGATGCCTGGAAGTGCCTTCTGATGAAGATAATCAAAGGTAAGGGATTATTGACAATAGTATTATTGATATTAGATGGTTACAAGATGGTGCTAACCTGTATATCTTAGCCTATTGTTCTTAGCACAGCACCCCGTTTATTGCAAAGTGTGATTTCCCAGTAAAGTTATTTTGAAATCTGGCAATGTGGTAGCATTTACGAGATGTTAATCTATAATTCTTTGAATGACAATATTATAATTTACCAATGTTTTCGAATAGTAATTTTGTAAATTGTAACGCTGATTCACCGGATGCATTTGAGGGGAAAAAAATTCTGAATTTCACAGCTACTGTAAAATGCTGTTTTTGGATATAAATATGAACTTGATGGAACAAAAAATGCATGTATTGTATAACATAATGTCCTAGAAGTGTCATCTGATGAAGATTGTCAAAGGTTAGTGCATAATTCTGCATAATATCTGCTTTTGGTGACGCCTGTCTTTGAATTGACAAAACATTACACACAGCTATTTTCAATGTACTCTCCTAACATAACCTAACTTTATGCTTTCGCCGTAAAGCCTCTTTGAAATCGGACAATGTGGTTGGATCTAGGAGATGTTTATCTTTCAAATGGTGAAAAATAGTTGATTGTTTGAGAAATTAAAATTATTAGATTCTTGCAGTTTTGAATTTCCCGCCATGGTCTCTTGACAATAAATCCCAATACCGGGATCAGGTCCACAACTTCCAGTTGATCCCCCTCATGTCCTCACCCCTAGCACTTCCATTGTTTGTATCTAGTTGCTATATTGATCGAATGACTGATTGATTGGTGGATTGATTTTAATATCCCTTCTTTATTGCTGAGTTAAACCCATTGGTGAGTTGGGATTACACCGGTGGGTATTTTTACTATTTTTAGTTTGTTTGACTGATTGGCTGGGCTGACTGAGTGAGTGATTGATTAATGAATTGATTTGTTGTGATACGTCCTACTAGCAAGCACAATGGAGTGCCAGTGGGGAAGAGCGACAGCAGGCTCCAGTGTTCCATGCGTCAGAATTATTAGTTTTTTTCATGCTGAGGAGTGGGATGGGCTCGACAGGCCTGTCACACACACAGAAATAAGAGCAAAGGCAAACACACACACATATTTCAGTATGGACATACACACTCATTGGCACACAAACACACACAGACTAGCAAAAGCATACCTGCCAGCCAGCCAGCCAGCCTGCCTGCCCACAAGGCATGTCATCTCCCTGTGAGATGGAGGAACAGGCTGCATGACAGTAGAAGACAGGAACAACTGTCACAGAGCCTCATTTGTGAGAATATCTTACCAGTCCACCGTAGGTAGCCTTCAAAAGGAATCAGGATAAAACTCAAACTAATAATATATATTAGATGACAGCGTAACATTGTGACCATCATATGAACACATCCCTCCCATATTCATTAATACTGTACACATCCATCCATCCATCCATCCATCCAGCCATCCATCCATCCATCCATCCATCCATCCATCCATCCATCCATTTGTTCATCCATTCATCCATTAATTAATTAATTCATCCATTCACCCACTCATCCATCCATTAATTCATTAATTCAGCCAATCAGCCAGTAAGTCAGTCAGTTGAGTGACAGACATCACTGCTTTGTATATCCATTGCATTCCTTATATCCTGCATGGCTGTGTGTCTTTGGCTCAGTGAAGGGACTGTGCTGCTGTTGTTCTTTATGCTGTGTTGTTGTTAGTGCCTCTGTTTTGTACAGGTGTTACAGTAAAGCCCTGGAGGATGTACCTACTGCGGTAGAGCTCTATCACTGTAGAGGAGACAAGCCCCATTACTCTGACACACACACACACCTAATCTCACCTCCACCTGCAAGAGATAGATCTCACAGAGGGAGGGATGGAGAGGGAGATAGAGAATGTGAGAAAGACCTGAAGAGGGGTAAATGATGAAGAAGTTGGTAGAGAGAGAGAGTAAGAGACAAAAATGCAAAGAGGAAGAGAGATTAACATATTTAGAAGTAGATGCTTCTGCGATATGAGTGTTATACATGATTCCTCTGTATGCGATTTGATTGTGTAGGTCTGTCAGGGAAAGGGACAGAGAGGATGGAGGGAAGAGATAGACATGAGGGGAAAAGAGAAGAAAATGGATGGAGGGTTGGAGGGATGGAGGGCTGTGGTCATTTGCGTCCTGGGGGTTGATGATGATTCTGTCTCTGATCCTGTTCCTGTCCATTCATCTTCTCTATTTATCCCCCCCATCCCTCCCCTCACATTACTAGCCCATCGAGCCCAGTCACACTGCCAGCCAAGCCACATTTCTCCCCGTGGCCAGTTCTGTGGCTAATAGATGGCATTGCTAATGGAGTTTTTGGGAGACGGAACAACAGATGGTGCTTATGGGACTTGAGGCTGAGGGATGAGGCTGTTAGGGAGGCGGTGAGTATGGTAAGACAGATGAGACCTACGTACAGGGACACTCATCTCCAACAAATACAGATGCAGCGTTTGTCAGGAGGCATGCCAAATACATACATACATTAATACCGTAAGCACACACGCACACGCACACAAATACACACACACTCCAACGTACAATTGCATCACAGGTATTCAGACTCTATATATACAGTTCCTTACTAGTTGTTTTCAAAGCACACCTCTTGAGCATGATACTGTATACACTGAAGATCTGAAGTCCCAGGCGTGGAACTGAAGTGCATACATGTCAGCAGAAAGGTGGATAAACCGCCCAGCGCCCGCTTATGGGCTCTGAAAAGTCAAGTGGTTCCAATCTATTCCTGTCAGCCCAGCAGGGTTTCTATGGCAGCTGTTGTCTGGTATGTATGTTCTCTCATTGGTTATGAGACACACACGTCACTGTTGTTGTGGTGAGGGTCAGCTGTGGATGAATACGGTGTGTTGGGGTCTATTACTCTGCTGACTTTGCTGCGATCTTATCAGACTGTTCAACAGTCCCTACTAGCCGGCCTCCACCTAGTACCCTGCCCTGAACGTTAGTCACTGTTACTAGCCAGCTATCGCCCGGTACTCAACCCTGAACCTTAGACTGATGCCCTGTGTACATAGTCATTGAACACTGGATTCATGTTTACGTACAGTTTTACCCACTTAATATGTATATACTGTATTCTAGTCAAAGCTCATCCTATATAACTACTGCTGTACACACCTTTTCTATTCATATACTGTCCATAAATGTCTATACACACCATCAAATACATATATATTTATATTCCAGATTCCAGATTTTTGGGGATTTGTGTGTATTGTTTTGTATTTTTAGGTATGACTGCACTGTTGGAGCTAGGAACATAGCAGGTATTACTGCACTGTTGGAGGTAGAAACACAAGAATTTCGCTGCACCTGCGATAACATCTGCAAAGTGTGTACACAAACAATACACTTTGATTTTACCTGTACAACAACAACAGCAAGCAGCAGGGGGTGGAGAGCAGGAGAGCATGGAGGGAGAGGACAACTTGCTAGTAGGCTTTACAATGGCCAATATCTACAGTATTTGTTTGACTGGTAAAATGCTATTTCCATATTCAGATAGCATGCAGAAAGTGCATCGACTGTAACATGCTCAGACACAGCAGGAGGTGTGTACATTAGTGTGATGTTTCTCCTCACCTGAGTTCCCAAACTCAGGGTGCGTTTTCCCACTATGAGAGGTGATTTTTTTACCATCAAAGTCTTCCAATTCCCCTATGAGATCCTCTGTTCCGGGGAAGAAGGTTACATGATGAAGCCCTTTTGATGTACACTGGGGCCTTTCTAAGGTGTTGACTTTTCTGCTGACAAAGACATCTCTCTATCTTTTCTCTCTCTCTTTGTTTTCTCTTTCTTTCTCTACCTATGAGAACAAAGGCTTGAGCAAATGGGGATCCTGGATTGTGGGTCGATTGTGGGGAAAGAAAAGCTTTGGCCAGGAGCCTCAGAATACCTATCTGCACAGGATCTTTCAGAAAATTGTATTAAAGATGTTGGCCTTCAAACGGTATTGATCGGCAGCAAAACAAACCCCCTGCATCGAAGTCAGAACAGCGATATCCACAGTTCCATATACCTGAGTAACAATGTTGGTTTTTCTGTTGTTTCCCCATTGTATATTATCGTTCAGGTTTTAGTATGTCTCCCATGAATATAACAACTTGTTGAATGCCAGCAATCTCTTGGTTATGGATTGGATCTTGCCATGTCAGCAATATAGTCTCTAATATCCATCGTGCATTGTTCCATCCATTGTTCCATCATTCCAAAATCCATCGTTGTTTTCCCATTGCATATGTTAAAAGAGTCCGATACAGATGTAAGCATGTCCCAGTTCAAATCTCATAAAATAACAAATTCAGAGTCATTTAACTTTGCAGGACATCAGAAAGAGAGTTTAGTGCGTGTCCTGAAGCCGAGGGCGGTCTGTAGCAGCCCGACTACAGAGATGTGGGAGTCCTTAGTTCACTTTAACCGCAAGCAATGTTTGGCTTTGGTGATCGAGAGAATTTCAGAGGTGTTAAACTCGGATTTAACAAATTGAAACCCCTCCTTTACTCATCTGATACATTCTAAAAACTGTGTACCCATCAATAGAAATCCATTATTTGACACATTTCTTTAACCAAGTTTCTGATAAAACCATTACGTCTGCATTTGTCATTTTGGCCCATATTCTAATCATGTCTATTTCTGGAAATAGACTTCTGACATTAACATTCAAGAAGCCAAAACCTGCTTTGTTTTTAAAATCATAGGGAGTCAGTAGAGATTGCATGGCATCTACCGGCCCAGGGTTTGGTCGCACGTTACCGGAGGTCAACAATAAAAGCATAACAATACTGTATATCTCAGTTGCCAAATGCGTGAGGACTTGGTGGAGCCAGCACCATTGTCAATAAAACGAACTGAGTCTTTCGACACAGAAAAAAGTCATTCAATAGTTTCAGATTTTGGAAGTATGCCAAGTGTAGGCCAACTTGTGTTTGAGAGTGGTACAAATGTAATTGCAGATAGAGACCAAGTTCCTGGTGGTATTGACATGGTCTTGTCGGAGTGTTTGCAAATTGTAGGGCATAAGGCGAAGATAATTCACTCACCCATTGATCATTCAGCCTATTTAATCCAGGATGGCATTGCGTAAAGAACAGGCACAGTAACAGATACATAATGCCGGTTTTTAGAGGTAATTCAGCACAGGTGTGCAACGTTCAGTAGACGTTGTGTAGAACGTAGATTTTCCCACGCCCATCAGGTTTTCCAATCCGATAACCGCTTCTCCGCTCCTAGCCTTCAGTGCGCACCTGCTCTCGCCTAGCAGGCCTTGCGCGCAGACAGACGCTCCTGACTCAGCGAGTTCCAGCTCCAGAAAGATGTAGAAAAAAACAAAGGCCTTCTCAATCCGAAGTCTTTGTACAAGTACATTTCATAAAATAGAGACTGAGATCTAAAAATAATAGTTGTTATATACAGCATCCACCTTCACATCAATAGTATTGCTTCTGTCAACAGGATCAGGAATATATTAAATATTAAAACTCTGATCTCAAGGATCACACATACACATGGACAGACTGATTGGCTGCCATCTTGGATTTGAAGGCCTACTTTTGATGGTGTAGAAGGCCCTTCTTGCCTTATCTCTCAGATCGATGACCTGTGGTGCTGATGTTTAGGCAGAGGTAGGTATAATTATTTGTGTGCTCTAGGGCAACGGTGTCTAGATTTAATTTCTATTTGTGGTCCTGGCAACTGGACCTTTTTTGGAACACCATTATTTTTGTCTTACTGAGATTTAATGTCAAGGCCCAGGTCTGACAGAATCTATGCAGAAGATGTAGGTGCTGCTGTAGGACTTCTTTGGTTGGGGACAGAAGCACCAGATCATCAGCAAACAGTAGATATTTGACTTCAGATTCTCTCTCTCTCTCCCTCCCTCCCTCCCGCTCTCATAAAACTGTCCATAACAGAGTGATATCATGAAGCTACAAAACAATATGCTGCATGTTTTGAATAAAAGGCTGGGGGGAAATGAAGTTATGTGTGGCAGGAGAGAATGGAAGATGTGGAAGAAGAGCGGGCGGACAATATTAATTTCTCTCAGTTTGTCTGAGAGGTGGGAATGCTGAGTTTTCTGTGTGGCTCTCTGGAGAGATGGAGTTGAGAGATAGAGAGAGGGAAATAGAGGGAGTGAGAGAGAAAGAAAGAGGGGGAGAGAGACAGAGAGAGACAAAAAGAAAGAGAGAGGGGGAGAGGGAGAGAGACAGAGAGAGAGGGGGAGAGAGACAGAGAGAGAGAGAGACAGAGAAAGAGAAAGAGGAGATAGAGAGAGACAGAGAGAGAGGGAGAGAGACAGAGAGAGAGAGAGAGACAGAGAGACAGAGAAAGAGGAGATGGAGAGAGAGACAGAGAGAGAGGGGGGTGGGCATTTACATTGATGTGGGAGGAAAAGGTGAAAATCTTCTTGAAAAGAGACAGATTTAAAGAGACCGGATGTTAATGTTCAGACAGTATACCAACTACAGGCGTTGGCTAAAGAGGAAGAGGACCATCAACATGACATCATCTTAGTATCACTGGTACAACACTATTAGCGAGTGTACAGTTTATCTCCCATTAGACTCACATGTTAACTCACTTCCACTGTCATACACATGCAGGTAGGAATGCACACACACACACACACACACACACACACACACACACACACACACACACACACACACACACACACACACACACACACACACACACACACACACACACACTACCCGTTTCTCCATCTCCCCCTCACACTCATTCACATGCTTTTAAATATGATACTCATTCAATACTTGCACCATCCATACAAAATTAAATCTATTTTTCGGACTTCTTCACTCTCTCCTTCACTGAAATCTCGAATCACTCTAGAGTATGACTAGAATCACCAACCGAATTGACCCCTCAACATATTGATAATGTCATGACGCTAGCCCTTTCAGTGAGTTGGCTAGCAGGGATGTGAACAACCCCCTCTCCTATTGGGAGGGGAAGGGGCATTTTCACAACTTAACCCCCACGTCATAAATTCCGTAAAGAGACTGGAAAGAGTTTCACAGTAGAACAAAGGAACTTCTACTACATCACAGAATTTGAGAACTGAACAATATCCATATTTTGGAGAATGTGTAAACGGTCGGTGGAGAAGCCAGCTACGACCCGGTCCATTTTGTTTCATGTTTGTGACCTCATGAAAGACAATACAGCCACATTACCCTAACTATGTTTATACAGGTGCCTCGGTTATGAGGTTTGCATCTAATTATTGTATAAAATGAATGGGTAAAGATGAAACTATTTGTGAAATGATGTAATGTGATGTTAAACCTTTAATGTGAGAGAATTGTATTCCCTTTAAAGATTATTGGCCACGCCCCAATGAGCACAGACATGATCTGGCATCATGGAACCGCCTTTCCTATTGTTACGAATAAAACCCCCTCTTGAGGAAATCCTCTTCAGACCACGCATACCTCGGTGTAAGCTGAGATGGCACAGGTTTGAGTACCAAAACTAGAAAACTATTCCATGTGGAGCATTGGCTACACGGCTGGAAATGGATAAACTCTGAGAATATCAATCCCTACAGAATAAGAGGAAATCTTAGATACTAATTACTCATCTGCAGCTAGAAATAATGTAAACCTGGATAAAGGGAACCTGACATCCGCCGAAACATCTTTTCTATGACAACATTTCTGAATGGTACTCTGATGTATCCATTCTAACCACGAAAGACTTCAGCGAAGTCGGACTAAACAACTAAACAACTCATCTTCAGGGAAACAGAAAGAGAGAGAGCGACTCGGATGAACTCTCCAGCAGAGGGACCGGATTCCAACAGAGAAGACCACAACGACAAATGGGCATAAATATATATTGATTGCAATTATTCCCCAATGAGTGAGCGTTCATGTGCAAAGGATTAGCATTTCAATTAATGAAATTATCAACTGTGTGTAATGATCCCTTTTGTCTTTCCCGATTCTTTCCCAATCCACACCCACTTCCCTTTGTCCACCAAGCCGTCGTATCGGCTTAACCCACTAGGGAATCTTCCCTATCCTTGTTAGTAACCAATATCTACTGTTTGCTTGTTTATGCATTTCTGTGATTATTTAGTTAGTTAGTAAATAAATGATTAAGGCAATTGGTGTATGGATTATTCATAGTTTAGGCTAATTAATAGAAGACTAATTGATCAGATATTAAAATATCTGAAGTTATATTCGGAAAATTATAACTTTGTAATCTGAAGATTTTCCGTGGTGCCCCGACATCCTAGTTAATTACATTTACATGATTAGTTTAATCACGTAATAATAATTACAGAGAATTGATTTCATAAAATAACAGAATTCACTTTAATGATGCCAGACACAACAATAACAAGTTCAGAGGTTTTTATCATTGCCATTCCACACCACTCTCAGTAGAACCTTTTAAGTGTGCTGCCAGAGCATCTCACTGCACCACAGTGTGACCTTCAAATAGAACACAGGATGAAAGAACTGACTGCTCTGAATGCCTGCTCTTCTCCGGGACTCTGTCTGTGGCTTTTGATTTAGTAAAGTCACCTTGTTCTATCCAAAAAGGCTTTTTTTGTATTTGACAGCTTTTTTATGTCTAAACCAGCTACGCCAGTGCTGGATGTCTTTTTGAAGCATGTTAGACATAAAGAGAATCAATCCTGGATCCATCCTGGCAATACATATGATCTGCACGGGAAAGGAAAAACTCACTCTAACTTCCCATTCCAGAGCTGATATTGACTTTGCTGACTTTATCATCTAACACTCATGTATTCAGTGCATGTTCCCTCTCACAGAGACAGGGTGGCATCAGAACACCCATTTGTTCATTAACGAATCCAGAGTGTTGGGACGTGACTTCTACTACCAATAATGCCTGGGATGTCTCTAAGGCAGTATTGAGGGTCAGTCCAGAGGGGTCGATCCTCTCTTTTAAACATCTTAATTTGCTTTGTTTGTTTCCTTGGATTATTCCCCCTTATGAGATCCCCCTTACTCTCTCTTGCTGACATTCGCTCATACAAGAGGAAGTGGTATTTTGAAGCATACGAGGAACTAAATTGTTACATACAGTACATGCAACTATGTTCCAAAAAGTAAACAGTTTGACCGTGGAACAGCCTCAAATAATCAATCCATTTCAATTCTGTTTTAACCATACTTTAAACATTTTCAAATAAATCTTTCCCTACCGAAATCTTTTACACCAAGCAATGAACCGTATAGAATATCTATGCTCAACAGTTTCACGTCTCAAAATAACACATGTATCTCCCTGACTATGGAATCAATGGACCAATGTTTTATGGAAGGATCTTCTGAACATATCCTATTAATAACCCTTTGAACAAGAAGTCACTTCAGACTGGATTAACCCCCTTGAAGTTTCATAATTAACAACACCAATACATGACCTCGCAGATTAAAATAACTGCTTATCTGGGAACGACAGAAAAACAGGAAAATAGAAGAAGATGAAGAGGGAGAGAAAAAGGAAGTTGATTGGAAGTCTCGATGTCGGCATCGATGCTGAGGATCAACAGGGACTTTTCTATGGAACTAGAGGTGATTAAACATGTAGTGATTTGGAACAAATACCAACTTAAAGTGATTCCCATTCAGAGGGCTGGGCTGCTGAGGGCTGCTCAGGATAAAGATTGGCTAGGTATTAGCACAAGATAAATGTTCTTTAATGACAACTGTTGCAGGAAAGACGGTGAGGCAGGCTGTCTAAACGATACAGGAACTCCTTTCATGTTTTTCTGAGTGTGTGTGTGTGTGTGTGTGTGTGTGTATGCATAAGTGCATGCATGTGAACTTACATACGCCTAATGTGTGTGTGTATGTGTGTGAGCTTGTGTGCATGTGAGTGTGTGTATCCACGCTTCGAAATGTGTGTACACTATCCCAGCGTCAGAACATCATTTATATCTGAAACTAATGACTAGTAATTACACCTGTGTGGACAACTGCTGCCTTTAAATCTGTGAACTTCCATAACAGCGGCATTAGCACCGCCGTTCCTCTATGCGGGTTATTTTACACGGCTAACGCTGCATTAACTCCGCATCACAAGGCTGTACACGGTAGAAATGTGTCTCCTGGGCTGCATCTCAAATGGCACTCTATTCCCGTAGGGCAATATATCATGTAATCTATAGGGAATAGGGTGCCATTTCAGACACACTCCTACTGTTGATACTTCCAGCACCTGTACGGCATCTTAATGGCTTTCTGCGGTAATTAACTAAAGCGTGGTGAAAGCACATGAATGGGACAGAGATGCAGGGGAGGAATGTCAGTGGCTTGCATATTTGTTTTTCATGCATTTATAATTCTTCCAGCCGCACTCATCATGCATTTTTAGTGCTTCAATTGGAGCAGTAGGAATTGTATAATTTGAATGATTGCTTTTCCATCTGTGATGGTTGGTTTGTCATGTGTGTGTGCCTGGCATCCTACACAGTGTGTGTGTGTGTGTGTGTGTGTGTGTGTGTGTGTGTGTGTGTGTGTGTGTGTGTGTGTGTGTGTGTGTGTGTCTGTTAGCCGTAGCTTAGCGTTAGCGTGGATAATACCTGCACATGGGTTTAGAGAAGCGCTGAAGCCAAAAATGCAGCATTGTTACAGCTAGTCAGGTGTGTAACACACTCATAAAGGTGTCACCTCAGACAGCGTGTACAGACAGAAAGCTAAATGTCAACATACTCAGCATTCAAGCAAGGACGCTAGGCTAATTGAGTTTTATGGGTCAAATATTTGTCATGTTTGTTTTTTTGCAGTTGGCTGAGCAACAGGATGTGGAGTCTCGCCATTGTTCCCAAAATAGTAAGCATCTGATTGAAAAAGAGGAGGGAAAAGGTTCATGTCTTTTCCAGTTTCTTTGTGAATGCAGTAACATTTCAGTCACTTAGCAGACGTTCTTATCCAAAGTGGTTTACAGGAGAAATTAGGGTTAAGTGCCTTGCTCGAAGTTATTTCACTTCCAAACTGGACCTGCTTTCTCGTCCTAGTGTATTAGCAGTTACTAAGTTGCTATGGAAATGGCACTACAACTTTCTACCTATAACATGATTTCTGTCTATATATCTGTTGCCTTATCAAATATGGAATTTGTGTTTTCCTGAACTCAAAATGGAGTATATGTCATCTCCCACATCACCCATAGCAGTCTTACAGGTCCTGACCATATCACCTCCACCCTACCTGACACCCTAGACCCACTCCAATTTGCTTACCGCCCCAATGGTCCACAGACGACGCAATCGCAATTACACTGTACACTGCCCTAACCTATCTGGACAAGAGGAATACCTATGTAAGAATGCTGTTCATCGACTACAGCTCAGTATTTAACACCATAGTACCCTCCAAACTCATCATTAAGCTCGAGACCCTGGGTCTCGACCTCGCCCTCTGCAACTGTGTCCTGGACTTCCTGACCGACTGCCCCCAGGTGGTGAGGGTAGGAAACAACATCTCCACCCGCTGATCCTCAACACTGGGGCCCCACAAGGGTGCGTTCTCAGCCCTCTCCTGTACTCCCTGTTCATCCATGACTGCGTGGCCATGCACGCCTCCAACTCAATCATCAAGTTTGCAGACGACACTACAGTGGTAGGCTTGATTACCAACAACGACGAGACGGCCTACAGGGAGGAGGTGAGGGCCCTCGGAGTGTGGTGTCAGGAAAATAACCTCACACTCAATGTCAACAAAACAAAGGAGATGATCGTGGACTTCAGGAAACAGCAGAGGGAGCAGCCCCCTATCTACATTGAAGGGACAATGGGGAGAAGGTGGAAAGTTTTAAGTTCTCGGCGTACACATCATGGACAAACTGAAATGGTCCACCTACACATACAACGTGGTGAAGAAGGTGCAGCAGTGCCTCTTCAACCTCAGGAGGCTGAAGAAATTTGCCTTGTCACCAAAAACACTCACAAGCTTTTACAGATGCACAATCGAGAGCATCTTGTCGGGCTGTATCACCGCCTGGTATGGCCCACAACCGTAAGGCTCTCCAGAAGGTAGTGAGGTCTGCACAACGCATCACCGGGGGCAAACTACCTGCCCTCCAGGACACCTCCACCTCCCGATGTCACAAGAAGGCCAAAAAGATCATCAAGGACAACAACCACCCGAGCCCCTGCCTGTTCACCCCACTATCATCTAGAAGGCGAGGTCAGTACAGGTGCATTAAAGCTGGGACCGAGAGACTGAAAACAGCTTCTATCTCAAGGCCATCAGACTGTTAAACAGCCATCACTAACATTGAGTGGCTGCTGCCAACATACTGACTCAAATTTCTAGCCACTTTAATAATACAAAATTGGATGTAATAAATGTATCACTTGCCACTTTAAACATTGCCACTTTATATAATGTTTACATACCCTACATTACTCATCTCATATGTATGTACTGTACTCTATACCATCTACTGCATCTTGCCTATGCCGCTCGGCCATCGCTCATGTACATATTCTTATTCATTCCTTTACACTTGTGTGTAAAATGTAGTTGTTGTGAAATTGTTAGATTACTTGTTAGATATTACTGCACTGTCGGAACTAGAAGCACAAGCATTTCGCTACACTCGCATTAACATCTGCTAACCATGTCTATGTGACAAATAAAATATGATTTGATTTGTTTTCACTTGCTGTTCTCTTCATGGTTAGTTGTCTCTTTTCTCCAGTTTTGGGCCCGAAGGCAAGGAAAATGAAACTGTTTTGACATACCTCACAATGTTTATGCAAACTTTTCCTCTCCCACCGACATGTCCCTGGCTTTTTAAGACCATCCGAGCACAAGAGCGGAATATCAATTTCCGTCTCACACTGGGCTAGTCCATTGTAATGGGAGGCGACATCTTGCGACATCATTCAGATGCGTTCACATTGTTAGAAAGAATTACGCTTCTGATAGAAGAGTCTTGGCAGATTAACAGATGGCTCTTATTCAGGATGTATGACTTGATTCATGCTGCGCCTGAAACAACCCTGGGTGGGAAGCTCAGGGAACTGATGGTGAAAGAAGATATGAAGAGTTCATTTCCAAAAAACTATATCCATTTTTCACATTTCTGTTTTTTCATCAGAAATGATTGCTTATGGGTACCTTCATGTGTGTTCAAAAATGTTGCTGTTCTCAGATTGTTTATTCATAGATTGTATATCGTTTTTTTTTAAATACTATGGACATTCCATTCCAGCTATATTGTATCCATTGTTTAGCTTGAATGAATGGAAATGTCATGTCTTGTATATTTGACTGTGATATGTGGTTCTCTTATCTAACTATCTTAACATGAATGTACTTACTTTAAGTCACTCTGGATAAGAGCATCTGCTAAATGACTCAAATGTAAAATGCAAATATTAAATTGATGTCACAGATGTATAATTTGTACAGTTCTTGGTTAAAAATATAGTTATGTTATATTTGACTGTGTAAAACCTAGCAGTACTACTTGTTTCTCTGAGATATATAGCATTTTGAAAACAAATACATGATTATTTGTCTATCTGAAATGAAACCATGAAGTGATAGATTTAAACAGATACAGATCTGTCATTGAACAACCCCATGCCTTGATTAGATAGTTAAAAAACACACCACTATTTCATCATTTCTTGAAACAATAAAAGCTCATTTACCATCATTGCTGAAAATGGGGTTTTGGAATCCAACTCCTCATATGGACAGAAAGAAAACAGGGCTTTTCAACTACAGTCCTTCAGGGGGGTTAGGATGCTGATTCTCCTCTCTCAATGCCCTATACTGACATCATAAATTAGTTTCAGTGTGACAGATTTTAGTTTTAGTTGTTTTTCGTTTGTTTATAGTGTGACCTATCAAGTAATAGTCAATCATAGACCAGTAAGTCCAATTACTTGTTTACTCCTGGTCTAAAACAGACCCTGGCTAACCAATGATGGTTACGCTGAAGGCCATTGATGAAGGCCGAAACATCAAGCTTTGAATAGTTGCTTAATTCTTATGGCTTGAATCCCGTTAGCGGGATCGATATGACAACAGCCAGTGAAAGTGCTGGGCGCCAAATGCAAAACAACAAAAATCTCATAATTAAAATTCCTCAAACATACAAGTATTATACACCATTTTAAAGCTTTATTTACTTCTTGTTAATTCAGCCACAGTGTCTGATTTCAAAAGCTGCATTAAGTGAACTGGAGTTGAGTGCCCTGCCACTAAATAATCACAGGGGGTTCGACTAAAATCATTTACAGGACTGCATTAAACTGTAGACGTCATGACTTGGACCTTCAATTTAAGAATCGACTGTTTACACAGCCAATTTCAATACTTCAGTGAGCATTGGGCACTATCAGAAATGTTTTAACTTTGCCCAATGCTGTGAGGCAGAAGAAACTCAAATTCTCACATCCCCCTCACCTTTTTGCCTTCAAGATCCCCCCCCCCAGCCCTCTTCACTACTCTACCCCTCCAAGTTATCACTTCTGTCCCATGCGAAAGCAAAAATCAATGTCATTCAAAACATGAGATGTATAACAGACCAAAAAGACTCTCTCTCTCTCTCTCTCTCATCTCCTCTCTCGCTCTCGTCCTTTCTTTCTCTCTCGCCCTCTCTCTCTCTCTCTACATCTCCTCTAACTCTCTCGCCCTCTTACTATCTCCTATCTATCTCCTTATCTCTCTCTCACCCTCTCTCTCGCCCTCACTCTATTTCCTCTCTCTCTCTCTCACCCTCTCACTCGCCCTCTCTCTCTCTCTTGCCCTCTCTATCTCCTCTCTCTCACCCTCTCTCTCGCCCTCTCTCTCTATATATCTCTCTATATATCTCTCTCTCTTCTCTCTCCCTCCTCTCTCTCTCGCCCTCTCTCTCTCTCTCCTTCTCTCTCTCTCGCCCTCTCTCACCCTCCCTCCCTCTGTCTGTCTGCCTCCCTTCATAGCCCCCTTCTCTCTCTCCTGGCAGTGGGTGGGTGAGTACACTGTGTCTTCTGGCCCTGTTTGAGGAACGTGGCGGTTCAGTAATGTCGGCATGTGAACGGCACCCCAGCGCTCCCCTGAGGCAAACAGAAAACAGCAAACAGAGAGAGCAGCATGCCAATCAGCTTCACACACACAGACACACACACACACACACACACACACACACACACACACACACACACACACACACACACACACACACACACACACACACACACACACACACTGAGATGTCCAAACACTCATTAGCTCATCACACTAGTACTGCACACTAGCACTAGAATATCTACTTTGAAACAATTCATGTTCAAAGTAATGAATACAGAGAAAGAATAACAGACAAGTCATTGCATCATATACAATACATGCTTGTCGATCTCATTCCAAAATCATGGGCATGAATATGGAGTAGGTCCCCCCTTTGCTGCAGTAACAGCCTCCACTCTTCTGGGAAGGCTTTCCACTAGATGTTGAAACATTGCTACGGGGATTTGCTTCCATTCAGCCATAAGAGCATTAGTGAGGTTGGGCACTGATGTTGGGTGATTAGTCCTGGCTCGCAGTCGGCGTTCCAATTCATCCCAAAGGTGTTTGATGGGGTTGATGTAAGGGCTCTCTGCAGTCCATTCAAGTTCTTCCACACCGATCTCGACAAACCATTTCTATATGGATCTTGCTTTGTGCACAGGGGCATTGTCATGCTGAAACAGGAAAGAGCCTTCTCCAAACTGTTGCCATAAAGTTGAAGGCACAGAATCGTCTAGAATGTAATTATATGCTGTAGCGTTAAGATTTCACTTCACTGGAACCAAGGGGTCTAGCCCGAACCATGAAAAACATCCCCAGACCATTATTCCTCCTACACCAAACTTTACAGTTGGCACTATGCATAAGGGCAGGTAGCGTTTCCCTGTCATTTGCAAAACCCAGATTCGTCCTACAGACTGACCGATGGTGAGGAGTGATTCATTACTCCAGAGAACACGTTTCCACTGCTCCAGAGTCCAATAGCGGTGAGCTTTACACCACTCCAGCCGGCGCTTGGCATTGCGCATGGGGATCTTAAACTTATGTCCAGCTGCTCGGCCATGGAAACCCATTTCATGAAGCTCCCGACGAACCATTCTTGTGCTGACGTTGCTTCCAGAGGCAGTTTGGAACTTGGTAGTGAGTGTTGCAACCGAGGACAGATGATTTTTTACGCGCAACGCGTTTCAGCACTCGACACATAACAGCACTTACAGTTGACCGGGGCAGGTCTAGCAGGGCAGAAATATGACAAACTGAATTGTTGGAAAAGGTGGCGTCCTATGATGGTGCCACGTTGAAAGTCACTGAGCTCTTTAGTAAGGCCGTTCTACTAGCTCTGTTTGTCTATGGAAATTGCATGGCTGAATCCACTAATTTGAAGGGGTGTCCACATACTTTTGTATATATAGTTTACAACTGATGTCTCTAAACACTCTTTTTGAATGAGGGTTTGTTTTTCTTACTCACTTCAAACATGGGCTGTTTTGGTGCAATTATCCTCCATCATGCACTTAGCTAGAGCCCATTCCTACTAAGTACTGTAACTCTCAATATTCCCACTTCTGAGACACACATTTGCGTAACATGACTTGAAAAATAAGGAAAGTGTTCGGCAAACTAAAGATTACCTCGTTCCCAGGACCCTCTCGCAAGACAGAGTGATACATTTTCTTTATTCACTGTTCATTTGTTCATTTTTTTCTGTTCAACTCATACCATTTTCCCTTCCTCAGAAGCTCGCCCATGAATACCAAACAACGTTATGAAAGCATCTAAAAGTCACAGCCCATCTTTTTTCATAGTTTCTTTTATTGGGTTCAATGATAAAGAACAATTTTTATTCCAGGCAGCAGTGGGAGCAGGAGGAGAAAACAAAGTACTTCTCCCACAGCTGCCATTCCCTTACTCTTTTTAAGCAAATTATATTGTGTTTTCTGTTATTGTACAGTATGGACAGAAATTACATTAACGTGCTGAGAGAACTTTTTACGTAAAATGTTTACTTACGCGTCATTTAATTGATCAAATAAATATTGACGGACAGTCTCATTTTTCAAAGTAGGAATGTTATTTTCGCTTTACCCGGAACACAGGCAAACAGAACTGCCTGAATAGAGTCAGTTATCTAATACATCATCTTCCTCTCCTTTCCGTGATGAAGAATCCATTCTGTTCCATTCTAGTAGAGACCAGTCTTAGAGAACACAGCTCCGCTTCTGTCCTGCTGAGTCCTGGCTCCTCGGGCCCTGCGGCTTCTGTCTCTGGCCCCTGGCCCAGCACCCCGCCGGTCCATGTTACACCCTTCCGCCTGTCCACCCCAGAGGTAGTCTCACCTTCCCCACCACACCCTAGGCCGTTTCCTGCCGTGGAGGCAGGGTATGAGGGAACTCATTAGCCTATCCCGGCCATGAGTTTTAAATTCAATGCAGCCCACCTACCACACGTTCGCTATCCACCCTGCCAATGAACAACAGAGTGGATTACGCAATATAAACCTAAACACACTCATATACACACTCGTGCACACACACATCCCAATACCAACAATCATCTTCATAGAATTGTTTTTCAGGCTGCTCAGGGAAAGTGTGAGTGAAAACAGTGGTGATTCACAGTTCACACCAGTAGGGAAGAAAATGACGTCCTTGACTGTTTTATTAACTTCTTGCGTTGCCCCTGCAGTCTAGTGGAGTGCAGCCACTTTCACACTCACCTTGTTCAATAAAGGGGTGGCTAGTACTCACTCCCTCTCTCTCACCCCTCTCTCTCCCTCTATCCTGTGTGTTTGCGCTTACTGTATGCAGTCAGTGCCAGCAGCGCTGTTGAAATACCACTCCCATAGCTAACTGTCTGCCCGACAGGCACATCTGACCTCTGTCAGGAAGAGGAATCATGAATCAAAATTAAAACAAGTGCTGCATAAGCATCGCCCAGTGTGCTTTAATGCTCTGTGCTCCACGCATAATAATGAAGAGGGGAAGATCTACAGGGAACTGCCAAAATAAAGGAAACACCAACATAAAGTGTCTTAGTAGGGCGTTGGGCCACCATGAGCCAGAACAGCTTCAATACACCTTGGCATAGATTCTACAAGTTTCTGGAAGTCTATTGGACGGATGCGAAACCATTCTTCCACAAGAAATTACATTTTTTTGGTGTTTTGTTGATGGTGGTGGAGTCTCCCATAAGCGTTCAATTGGGTTGAGATATGGTGACTGACATGGCCGTGACATATGGTTTACATTGTTTTCATGCTCATCAAACCAAACCAATCAGTGACCACTCGTGCCCTGTGGATGGGGGCATTGTCATCCTATGGGGGCATAGCCATGGTAGCCAAAATAATGGCCTGCCCAGCATTTTTATACATGACCCTAAGCATGATGTATGTTAACTGCTTAATTAACTCAGGAACCGCACCTGTGTGAAAGCATCTGCTTTTAATATAATTTACTCAAGTGTTTCCATTATTTTGGCAGTTACCTGTACAGTTATATTTAATTAAAGCATCAGCCCTGCGGCGCAGCAAAATCACAGCATCTATTAAGGCTGGATGTGCACAAATCAATATGGTCAATCTGTTTCTCCCGCTTTTTTAAAATACATTTTTTTTGCTCAGCTCAAGGTTCTTGCCGTGCGCATCTCACCAACTTTGATCACTCATCTATCTGTCCACAACATCTATTAGCCTGGCATTGGAGAGATGTTGAATGTTGTTGTGTTAGTGTAATGTCAGAATGTGATTGTGTCTCATTGCTGCACATGAGTGATTCAGCTAGGTAAACAAACATATAAAGATGTTTTTTTCTTAATGATGGGTCTTATTCTATTTCATTCTAGTATATGACCACACAGCTCTTTTCCCATATTTAACCCCCCACCTCTCCCCTTTCCATCTTTCTCATCTCCTTCCTTTGTCTCCCTCCCTCTATCCCTCCCTCTATCCCTCTATCCCTCTATCCCTCCCTCTATCCCAGCTCCCATCTCCATTCAACAGCATGGCGCCGACAGAGATGGTTCTTAGGAAACTATGCAGTATTTCGTTTTTTTATGTATTATTTCTTACATTGTTACCCCAGGAAATCTTAAGTTGGGAAGAACTATTGCATACAGCCGGAAAGAACTATTGGATATAAGAGCAATGTCAACTTACTAACATTACGACCAGGAATACGACTTTGTCCTCTGTTCGGACCACCACCCAGGACAATGGAGCTAATTCCAGTAGGCGATCCAAAATCAACAACGCCGCAGAAGGGGCAGACGAAGCGGCCACCTGGCCAGGCTCCGTAAACGTACATATTGCACACCGCTCCCGAGTATACTACTAGCCAATGTCCAGTGTCTTGACAACAAGGTAGACGAAATTCGAGCAAGGTTTGCCTTCCAGAGAGACATCAGAGATTGTAACATTCTTTGTTTCACGGAAACATGGCTCTCTCGGGATATGTTGTCGGAATTGGTTCAGCCACTGGGAATCTCCATGCATCGCGCCGACAAAGATAAACATCTCTCTGGAAAAAGAAAGGGCGGGTGTGTATGCTTTATGATTAACGACTCATGGTGTAATCATAACATCATACAGGAAGTCAAGTCGTTCTGCTCACCCAATCTAGAATTCCTTACAATCAAGTTGTAACAAGGGTCGTCTAAAGGGTCGTCAACAAAACGACAGCCAACAGTTCCGTCAGGTGATACTCACAAAACGGAAAACAACTACCCACACCCACACATGAAAAACAGGCTGCCTGAGTATGGCCTCCAATCAGAGACAACAATAGACAGCTGCCTCTGATTGGAAACCATACCTGGCCAAAACATAGAAAAACAGAAATAGAAATTTAGAAAAGCCCACATAGAAACAGAAAACCAAAACCACCCAAAACACCCACCTGTCATGCCCTGACCACTCTACTATGGAAAATGACCTCTTACAATGGTCAGGACGTGACAGTACCCCCCCCCCCCCCCCAAAGTTGCAGACTCCGACTGCACCCAAACAAAACCCAACAAAAACAACCCCAAACACAAAGGGAGGGCAGGGAGGGTGACAAAAGTCTATGGAGGCTCATGTGCTACACCCAGAACATTCCTCTCCCTCTGATCCTCCAGCAACGGAGGTGGCTCAGGGCGTAACCCCCGTTCCGCCCGCAGATCCCTCCGCTTCTGTAACACGGGCCTGTGGATCATTATCGGAGGAATCAGGCCGTAGATCATTACCGGAAGCTCTGTGCTGTAGACCACAGCTGGAGGTTCTGACCTACAGGCCGCCGCTGGAGGATCTGGGCTGCAGGCTGCCGCTGAAGGCTCCGGGCTGCAGACCGCCGCTGGAGGCTCCGGACTGGGGACCGCCGCTGGAGGCTCCGGACTGGGGAGCGTCGCTGGAGGCTCCGGACTGAAGAGCGTCGCTGGAGGCTCAGTGCTGCAGACCGCCGCTGGAAGCTCCGGGCTGCAGACCGCCGCTGGAGGCTCCGGGCTGCAGACCGCCGCTGGAGGTTCCGGGCTGCAGACCGCTGCTGGAGGCTCCAGACTGGGGAGCGTCGCTGGAGGCTCCGGACTGAAGAGCGTCGCTGGAGGCTCCGGACTGAAGAGCGTCGCTGGAGGCTCCGGACTGAAGAACGTCGCTGGAGGATCTGAACTGAGGAGCGTCGCTGGAGGCTCTGGACGGAAAAGCGTCGCCAGAGGTTCCGGACTGGGAGGTGTCATAATAGGTTCCGGACAAGTGACCGTTGCTGCTGGCTCCATGCCATGGATCATCTCTACAGGTTCCGCGCCAAGGATCATCACTGGAGGCTTCTTACCATGGATTATCTCTACAGGTGCTGGGCCATGGATTATAACTACAGGGTTCGTGCCATGGTTTATCCCTACAAGCTCCGGACCATTTATAATCCCTCCAGGCTTTTTGCCAAGGATTATTTCTTTAGGTTCCGGGCCATGGATTACCTCTTCAGGCTTCGTGCCATGGAACATGCCATCTATCGATTACCAGGCCCCAAGTCCAGTTCCTCCTCTCCATCCACTCCGTATGTGACCAGGTGTCCATTTCTGCCCGGGCACGCTGCTTGATCCAGTCATGGTGGGTAGTTCTGTAACAAGGCTCGTCTAATGGGGACGAAGGCGCAGCGTGTAGAGTGCTCATATTTACTTCAATGATAACACTTAACAAAAACAACAAAACGACAGCCAACAGTTCCGTCAGGTGATACTCACAAAACGGAAAACAACTACCCACACCCACACATGAAAAACAGGCTGCCTAAGTATGGCCTCCAATCAGAGACAACGATAGACAGATGCCTCTGATTGGAAACCATACCTGGCCAAAACTTAGAAAACAAAAACATTGAAAGAGAAATCTAGAAAACCCCACCTAGAAACAGAAAACCAAAACCACCCAAAACACCCACCTGTCACGCCCTGACCACTCTACTATGGAAAATGACCTCTTACAATGGTCAGGACGGGACACAAGTGCTAGCCATTTTACCTACAAAGAGAATTTTCTTCAGTTACAGTCACAGCTGTGTACATTCCCCCTCAAGCAGACACCAAGACGGCCATCAAGGAACTTCACTTGATTATATCCAAACTGGAAACCATACATCCTGAGGCTGCATTTATTGTAGCTGGGGATTTTAATAAAGCAAATTTGACAACGTCTATCTAAATTCTTCCGGCATATTGATTGCGCTACGCGCATGCGCAATGCCCTCAACCACTGCTGCTCTAACTTCCGCGATGCATACAAAGCCCTCCTCCACCCTACCTTTGGCAAATCCGACCACGACTCCATCTTGCTCCTTCCGTCTTATAGGTAGAAACTCAAACAGTATGTACCAGTGACAAGAACCATTCAACACTGGTCCGACCAATCGGAAGCCAAGCCTCAAGATTGTTTTGATTACGCGGACTGGAATATGTTTCGGTCAGCCTCAGAGAACAACATCAACCTATACGCTGACTCAGTGAGTGCGTTCATAAAGAAGTGCATTGAAGATGTTTTACCCACTGTGACTAATTAAACCTACCCTAACCAGAAACCATAGATGGATGGCGGCAATTGCGCAAAACTAAAAACGTGATTCACCACATTTAACCATGGAAAGAGGTCTGGGAATATGTCTGAATATAAACAATGTAGCTAATCCCTCTGCAAGGCAATCAAACAAGCAAAATGCCAGTACATGGACAAGGTGGAGTCGCAATTCAACGGCTCAGACACAAGACGTATGCGGCAGGGTCTACAGGAAATCCTGGACTACAAAAAGAAATCCAGCCAGGTCACGGACACCGACGTCAAGCTTCCAGACAAACGAAACACTATCTTTGCCCGCTTTGAGGATAATACAGTGCCACCGTCACGACCCGCTAACAAGGACTGCACCCCCCCCCTCTCCTTCTCCGTGGCTGATGTGAGAAAACATTTAAACGTGTTAACCCTCGCAAGGCTGCTGGCATCCCTAGCCGCGTCCGCAAAGCATGCGCAGACCAGCTGGCTGGTGTGTTTACAGACATATTCAATCACTCCCTATCCCAGTCTGTAGTCCCCACATGCTTCAAGATGGCTACCATTCTTCCTGTACCCAAGAAGGCAAAGGTAACTGAACTAAATGACTACTGCCCCGTAGCACTCACTTATGTCTCACTTATCATGAAGTGCTTTGAGAGACTAGTCAAGGATCACATCACCTCCACCTTACCGGTCACCCTAGACCCACTTCAGTTTGCTTACCGCCCCAACAGGTCCACAGACGACGCAATCGCCATCACACTGCACACTACCCTATCCCATCTGGACAAGAGGATAACCTATGTAAGGATGCTGTTCATTGACCACTGCTCAGCATTCAACACTATAGTACACTCCAAGCTCGTCATCAACCTGGAGGCCCTGGGTCTCAACCCCACCCTGTGCAATTGGGTCCTGGACTTTCTGACGGGCCGCCCCCAGGTGGTGAATGTAGGAAACACCATTGCCACTTCGCTGACCCTCACCACTGGGGCCCCACAAATGTGCGTACTCAGCCCCCTCCTGTACTCCCTATTCACCCATGATTGCGTGGCCGTGCATGCCTCCAACTCAATCCTTATGTTTGCAGACGACACAACAGTAGTGGGCTTGATTATCAACAACCATGAGACAGCCTACAGGGAGGAGGTGAGGGCACTCGAAGTGTGGTGTCAGGAAAACAACCTCTCACTCAACGTCAACAAAACAAAGGAGATGATTGTGGACTTCAGGAAACAGCAGAGGGAGCACCCCTCTATCCACATCGAAGGCACAGTAGTGGAGAAGGTGGAACGTTTTAAGTTCCTCGGCGTACACATCACGGACAAACTGAAATGGTTCACCCACACAGACAGTGTGGGGAAGAAGGCGCAACAGCAGCTCTTAAACCTCAGGAGGCTGAAGAAATTTGGCTTGTCACCTAAAACCCTGACAAACTTTTACAGATGCATAAATGAAAGTATCCTGTCGGGCTGTATCCCCGCCTGGTACGGCAACTGCAATGCCCTCAACTGCAAGACTCTCCAGAGGGTGGTGCTGTCTGCACAACGCATCACCGGGGGCAAACTACCTGCCCTCCAGGACACCTACAGCACCCGATGTCACAGGACAGCCAAAAAGATAATCAAGGACAAGAACCACCTGATCCACTGCCTGTTCACCCCGCTACCATCCAGAAGGCGAGGTCAGTACAGGTGCATCAAAGCTGGGACCGAGAGACTGAAAAACAGCTTCTATCTCAAGGCCATCAGACTGCTAAACAGCAAATACTAACTCAGAGAGGCTGCTGCCTACATTGAGACCCAATAACTGGCCACTTTAATACATGGATCAGTAGTCACTTTGTACAATGCACTCCGAATAATGCCACTTTAATAATGTTTACTTATCTTACATTACTCATATTACATCTATATTCTGTATTTTATACAATCTATTGCACCTTGCCCGTGCTGCTCTGCCATCGTTCATCCATATACGTACATGTACATATTCTCATTAACCCTTTTAGATTTGTGTGTATTAGGTAGTTGTTGGGAAATTGTTAGATTACTTGTTAGATATTGCTGCACTGTCAGAACTAGAAGCACAAGCATTTTGCTACACTCGCATTAACATCTGCTAACCATGTGTATGTGACAAATACAATTTGATTGATTGATTGCTATTCCCTCTATCCTGTGTATCTTACGGAAATCCTTGAAGTAATTAAAAATTCCCTGTCAAAAGGTTGTATTTTGTTATGTTTCAACTTCCTTTAACCTTTCAAAACTTTCCCTGGAAGGATGGGCTGCAGCAAGGCATACAAAGCAGAATTGAGTTAGGGAGGAATTGAGTAAAAATATTGGAGTTTTAGTAGGGTGAGAGTAGACCAAAAACAAAGGTGGATAGAGGGAGAGAGGAACGAATGGATGGAGGTGGGATAGAGGGAGGGAGAGAAAGTTGGGCAGAAGGAAGATGAGAAAGAGGGAAAGGGAGGCAGAGATAAAAGAGAGAGAGGGGATATAAGGACAGAGACGGAAAGGGAACCACTCTGGCAGGGCGTGGGGGATGTGAGTTCCACAGAGACAGACAGAAAGAGTGTCCTAGATCTGTCCTTGGCCTGGGCTTACCTGACTCACCATTCCCCCTCTGTCCTCCCAGCCGTCCGGCTCCCCATGGTAGCTCTAGACAGAGAGGAGGATTCTCCCTATTCTCCCTGCCTGCTGTGGGCACACAGGTGCCAGTCGTGGCGGAATTGTTTGAAGGTAGCCTCTGTGTTTTGGGAAAAAGGAGCTCACCTCGTCTTTAAAATGTCATACTCTTTCATTTTCAGAGGGGAAATGGGACATCGATTGCATTTGAGATAATTTTAGAGAGCGGAGAGAGATGAGAGCGAGGGGGGCGAGAGAGGGATTTAAGAAAGTAGAGGTATTTGTGATGGACAGAACACCCTGTCTCTCCAATAGACACTAGATAAATAGATGTGTGTTTAAGGCAGCAATCACCTCAAAGGTTTGTGTGAACCAGTTGAATGGAGGAGATTATGGTGATTAGCAGTGATTAGGGGATGACTAGACGTTTTGAGTTAGAGCCAGTCTGCTATTACCTCTCCTTGTTCTCTGACAAGCCGACAAGCCTAACTCAAACATTCCCTTTGTGGTGGAAGTCACAGTTGGCCCTCGAGTCCCAAACTTTTCCTTTGTTCATGATCTACACCTACAGTACTGGATTTTTCAAGTTTCTTCTCTCATCTTAGTGAAACAGTTGTTAGACATTAGTGTTGTGTTTTTGCACGTGTTTTTGTGTGCATGTTGGACAGGCCGTTAAATACACTTAGCCAGGTTCTACAGAGACAACGATTAGAATGGAGGAACCTGAAAGACAGTCGGACAACCCAACCTGGCAACAAGTATAGTTAGAAAGACAGGAGGGAAGCAGAACAGAACAGAACAGAAAGAGAGAGAGAGAGAGAGAGAGAGAGAGAGAGAGCGAGAACTCAACTACTCATGTTATGTCAAGTCATTACAGAATCCTCAAAAAATACACACACACAAACACACTTTCAGATTACTCTGAAACCTCTGGAGGTGAACAGGGAGACTGTGTCGACTTTCCCTCCAGTGTAGCTGTATAGGATACAGATTTGCATAGTACTGTATGCATAATAATGAGCCCTCCCAGTGTGTCACTCTGCAGTAGCAGCCTGCAGCGTCTTAGTAGGGACGACCTGGGAACTCTCACGTATGGAATACCACTAAATCTCAGCGTACGGCCTCCTCAACGGTATAAAAAGACGTACCTCTCCGTGTCTGTTTATCATTGTGCCATCATATTGGTGGAGGAGAAATTGAGACTAATTTGTGAATATCTCCGGAATAAAAGAGAGGCAGTGATCGATGTAACCCCCTTTCCACCCCGGGCGATCTGCCAGCTGGTACATTACGTGATTAGAATGCAGGTTGCCGTGCCGACGGGCCAGGCGGCGCTCCCTACACACTTGTGTTCTGTTTAATTGGATTAACTTATAAGGAATTAAGCTGGTACTCAGAGGGGGTCTCACACACATATTTGTAAGCACACACACACACACACACACACACACACACACACACACACACACACACACACACACACACACACACACACACACACACACACACACACACACACTGAGTATACTAGACATTAGGAACACCTTCCTAATATTGAGTTGCACCCCCTTTGCCCTCAGAACAGCCTCAATTCGTTGGGGTATGGATTCTACAAGGTGTCGAAAGCATTCCACAGGGATGCTGGCCCTTGGACCATTCTTCATCTACACTGATTGAAGTGGATGTAACAAGTGACATCAGTAAGGGATCATATCTTTCACCTGGATTCACCTGGTCAGTCTATGTCATGGAAAAAGCATGTTTTGTATATTATACAGTATATTCACACAAAAACACATGCAGTCAGACACACACTAATAATGTGCTAAAGACTGCACACGATACACACACACACACACACACACACACACACACACACACACACACACACACACACACACACACACACACACACACACTACACACACTGCAGATAGAAACACACAGCGAGTTGATTTGGTCCACCACCCACTGTTGAGCCCTGCTGCTGTTCTGATCGCAGCCTTGAAACACATTAATTTCTGGACAAACTGTTCAGTATAAGAGAGATCTGCGAGTCTAATGCTGTCTGTGCCTCTCTCTCTCTTTCTCGCTCTTTCTCTCTCTCACCCTCTGTATCTGTCTCCTTGTCTACTTCTCTCTTTCTATCTGCCCCTCTCTCTCTTTCTCCCTCTTCCCCACTCTCTGTTCCTCACTTCCTGTCTCTCGCTATCTCTGTCTTTCTTTTTTCTCTCAATTTAATATTTTTATTCAACAGAGAGACTACTGATTAGAAAACAGAGAGACTGTCAGTTCTCCCTAGGAGAGGTGGGGAGGGAGGGGGGGGGGGTGAAGTCAGGTGCAGGAGACCAAATATGCAAGAAAAGAACTTTTATTCTTGAGTCCAACCAAAAATGAACAGGCATATGACCCGAAAATAGAGTCCACCAAAAAGGTCCGGAATGCAGTCCAGAAAGAGCGCCCGTCCACATAAAGACACAGAAAATACAATGCAACCAAAAACCACGACAGGTAAAACAAAACAATCCCGCACGAACCCAAACTGGTAGTGCGAGAATAAATAACCCGCTAATGAACCTAAACTCAAAACAGGTGAAACACACAAGACAGACAAAACCAAACAAAAAGGAAAAGGGATCGGTGGCAGCTAGTAGACCGGCGACGACGACCGCCGAGCACCGCCCGAACAGGGAGAGGAGCCACCTTCGGTAGAAGTCGTGACAGAGACAGATGTAAAACAAGTGTGACTATGAACACTTGATGTGACACATTTTCTGTATAAGCAATGGATATGGCATTGTTCTCTTAGAATAAGCAGAAAAACAGGCTTATTGAGTGCTGTATCTTTAAGGGTTGGTACACCCATGTATGATGTCAACTGTAGTCCTTAATGATCAGCTTACAATAACTGTCTAGTATTATTATTTTGGTATGTTGTAGCTATATCAATGTCCAGCTTGCATACTGCTTCACGGCATAGGTCGCAAATAGCCTAGAGATCAGATTGCTTCGGCGGTAACTGAAATGTTTCAAGTTTGAATCCCCGAGCGAACAACGTGAAAAATCTGCCGATGTGCCTTTGAGGAAGGCTCTTAACTGTAATATATCTAGGGTTGCTGTTGATAATGGCTGACCCAGGCCATGACCCCACTCTCCGAGGGTGTCTAGGGGGTAGTTGGAATTTGCAGAAAACATATTTCAATTTCACATGTGTATAATACAAATCAAATCATATTTCATTGGTCACACACACATCGTTAGCAGATGTTAATGCGAGTGTAGCGAAATGCTTGTGCTTCTAGTTCCGACAGTGCAGTAATATCTAACAAGTAATCTAACAATTTCACAACAACTACCTAATACACACAAATCTAAAGGGATGGAATAAGAATATGTACATACAGTTGAAGTCGGAAGTTTACATACACTTGGATGTTGGAGTCATTATAACTCGTTTTTCAACCACTCCACAAATGTCTTGTTAACAAACTATAGTTTTGGCATGTCGGTGTAACCGATGTGAAATGGCTAGTTAGTAAGCGGCGGTGCGCGCTAATAGAGTTTCAATCGGGTGACGTCACTCGCTCTACGACCTGAAGTAGTACGCAAGTATAAGCACCATGGGACCACGCAGCCGTCATTCCACTCAGGAATGAGACGCATTCCGTCTCCTAAAGATGAACGTACTTTGGTGCAAAAAGTGCAAATCAATCGCAGAACAACAGCAAAGGACCTTGTGAAGATGCTGGAGGAAACAGGTACAAAAGTATCTATATCCACAGTAAAACGAGTCCTGTATCGACATAACCTGAAAGGCCGCTCAGCAAGGAAGAAGCCACTGCTCCAAAACCGCCAAAAAAAGCCAGACAACGGTTTGCATCTGCACATGGGGACAAAGATCATACTTTTTGGAGAAACGTCCTTTGGTCTGATGAAACAAAAATTGAACTGTTTGGCCATAATGACCATCGTTATGTTTGGAGGAAAAAGGGGGACGCTTGCAAGCTGAAGAACACCATCCCAACCGTGAAGCACTGGGGTGGCAGCATCATGTTGTGGGGGTGCTTTGCTGCAGGAGGGACTGGAGCACTTCACAAAATAGATGGCATCACGAGGAAGGAACATTTTGTGGATATATTGAAGCAACATCTCAAGACATCAGTCAGGAAGTTAAAGCTTGGTCGGAAATGGGTCTTCCAAATGGACAATGACCCCAAGCTTACTTCCAAAGTTGTGGCAAAATGGCTTAATACTCAAGGTATTGGAGTGGCCATCACAAAGCCCTGACCTCAATCCTATAGATCATTTGTGGGCAGAACTGAAAAAGCCTGTGCGAGCAAGGAGGCCTACAAACCTGATTCAGTTACACCAGCTCTGTCAGGAGGAATGGGCCAAAATTCACCCAACTTATTGTGGGAAGCTTGTGGAAGGCTACCCTAAACTTTTGACCTAACAATTTAAAGGCAATGCAACCAAATACTAATTGAGTGCATGTAAACTTCTGACCCACTAGGACTGTGATGAAAAAAATAAAAGCTGAAAAAATTCATTCGCTCTATTATTCTGAAATTTCACATTCTTAAAATAAAGTGGTGATCCTAACTGACCTAAGACAGGGAATTTTTACTAGGATTAAAGGTCAGGAATTGTGAAAAACTGAGTTTAAATGTATTTGGCTAAGGTGTATGTAAACTTCTGACTTCAATTGTATAAATATATGGATGAGCGATGGCCGAGTGGCATAGGCAAGAGGCAATAGATGTCATAAGATACAGTATACACATATGAGGTGAGTAATGTAAGACATGTAAACATTATTAAAGTGGCATTGCTTAAAGTGACTAGTGAGTCTCTATGTAGGCAGCAGCCTCTCTGAGTTAGTAATTGCTGTTTAGCAGTCTGATGGCCTTGAGATAGAAGCTGTTTTTCAGTCTCTCGGTCCCAGCTTTGATGCACCTGTACTGACCTTGCCTTCTGGATGATAGCAGGCAATGGCTTGGGTGGTTGTTGTCCTTGATGATCTTTTTGGCCTTCCTGTGACATCGGGTGCTGTAGGTGTCCTGGAGGGCAGGTAGTTTGCCCCCGGTGATTTGTTATGCAGACCGCACCACCCTCTGGAGAGTCTTGCGGTTTTGGGCGGTGCAGTTGCCATACCAGGCGGTGATACAGCCCGACAGGATACTCTTTTTTGTGCATCTGTAAAAGTTTGTCAGGGTTTTAGGTGACAAGCCAAATTTCTTCAGCCTCCTGAGGTTGAAGAGCCGCTGTTGTGCCTTCTTCACCAGACTGTCTGTGTGGGTGAACCCTTTCAGTTTGTCCCTGATGTGTACGCCGAGGAACTTAAAACTTTCCATCTTCTCTCCTTCTGTACCTTCGATGTGGATAGGGGGGTGCTCCCTCTGCTGTTTCCTGAAGTCCACAATCATCTCCTTTGTTTTGTTGACGTTGAGTGAGAGGTTGTTTTCCTGACACCACACTCTGAGTGCCCTCACCTCCTCCCTGTAGGCTGTCTCATCGTTGTTGATAATCAAGCCCACTATTGTTGTGTCGTCTGCAAACATGATGATTGAGTTGGAGGCGTGCACAGCCACGCAGTCATGGGTGAACAGGGAGTACAGGAGGGGGCTGAGTACGCACCTTTGTGAGGCCCCAGTGTTGAGGGTCAGCGAAGTGTACATAGTATAATCACCCGCCAAATAATGATTTATTATTATCATGACAGCATGGAGTCATCTAATGTGAGTTGTTTTGGCAGCTGTTTGCATGACATGTGCTATGTTCTTCTTTTCACTGCGCACATAACAGCAAGTTCAATGATCAAATGTGACCCGAATCACAACATGTTCTCACACAACATGTTCTCACACAACACATGAGCGTTCAACCAGTCATGACTTACAGAGGAGAACTATGGAACGCGTGTGTGTGTGTGTGTGTGTGTGTGTGTGTGTGTGTGTGTGTGTGTGTGTGTGTGTGTGTGGTGTTTGCTGTGATATGTATGATAATAACTTACGTGTGTGTGTGTGTGTGTGTGTGTGTGTGTGTGTGTGTGTGTGTGTTTGTGTGTGTGTGTGTGTGTGTGTGTGTGTGTTTGTGTGTGTGTGTGTGTGTGTGTGTGTGCGTGCGTGCGTGTGTGTGTGTGTCGACGTGCGTGCATGGGTGCGTAGGTGCATATGTGCCAATCAAAACTGTATCGAATTCCCTGTCATTGACCTACACTGGGATCCTATAATGTTTAATGTATGGCCACATAGGATATTACTGTTGATATCGGGCAACCTCTGTCAATATAAGATCACCTCTGGAAAACTCCAAAGAGTGAGGTTAACATAGAGTACTGTTATAGGCAGTGACAGCTGACTGTGGGCATCTACACACATGTACACATGGGATATAAACACAAACTCATGAATAAATTACAGTGTTGACAGGACACTCCTCTGTGTAGGCCTACGTCAAGGCAGTGGACAGTGTAAAGAGTTGACTGAACTGAGTGCTGCAAAGCTGTGTGGGCATTTGTCACTGTTTGATTGTGCGGCCAAGCTTTGTTCGACTGTGTTGGATAAGCACTTGCTACGCTTGGCGAGACTGGTATGGGAAACTAGGCTAGAATTAAACTAGGCTAGACTAGGTGGTGTTAGATAACCGTGGTCTACATTGAACCATATTAAAGTCTGGGCTTGCACTGCACTCAGCACTCTCCTCTCCTCCTCCTCTCCTCCTCTGCTGCATTCTGCCTGCCTGGGGCTATCGTGACGCCCACTGCTTCTGCTCTCCACTCCCATCCCTCCATCCCTCTCAGGGTATACTGTCATGTTTTTGCTACCCAATCACTTTTTTTCTCTCCTTTTCTTTTCACTATTTAAAACAGGCTCTCCTATAGAAAAGGCTAGAAGACGAGAGGTTATAAATAGATCTGTGAATAGTCTTGGAGTGATTCTGTAGCCTAAGAGAAAGAGGAGGGGGATGGAGAGAGAGAGAGAGAGAGAGAGAGAGAGAGAGAGAGAGAGAGAGAGAGAGAGAGAAAGAATGGAGGAATCTTTTAAACAGCTGTATAGCTGTAGCTGTAACCACCGAGGGCCAGTTGGATATAATACATTACGTCTGAGGGTCCTACTAATCACCCCAAACAACCCCGGGTACTTTGGTGTACTTGTTTGTGCTTGTTTGTGGTTGTTTGAGGTAGTTGATTGTGGTTGTTTGAGGTACCTGTTTGTGGTTGTTTGTGGTTGTTTGAGGTACCTGTTTGTGGTTGTTTGAGGTACCTGTTTGTGGCTGTTTGGGTTACCTGTTTGTGGTTGTTTGGGGTACCTGTTTGTGCTTGTTTGGGGTATTTGTTTGTGGTTATTTGAGGTACCTGTTTGTGGTTGTTTGAGGTACCTGTTTGTGGTTGGTTGAGGTACCTGTTTGTGGTTGTTTGAGGTACCTGTTTGTGGTTATTTGAGGTACCTGTTTGTGGTTGTTTGAGGTACCTGTTTGTGGTTGTTTGGGGTTGTTTGGGGTACATGTTTGGGGTTGTTTGGTGTACCTGTTTGTGCTTATTTGGGGTACCCGTGTGTGGTTATGTGTGGTTGTTTGAGGTGATTATTAAGAAAGGGTGCCATTTAGGACTGAGATTTGGAGCTGTTGAAATAAACCCTGCTGTGTGAGAAGGACAGGTGAGTCACACAAAGATGAGTCCCTCTCTGAATCCCTCCCTCCCTCCCCATGTTCCTTGAGAGGGTTTTAATGTGAAGCAGGATCAGAAATGTCAAGAGATTCAGCAGCACTTGGATTATTTTTATTTATTATGTGACATACTCAGTATTCAGTCTAGAATGGATACAGGCTGGGTGAGGAATCTTGGTATCAGACCACACACATGCATCACACACTTCAACTCAATATTGCAAATCCATAGTGCTGTTATACTCAGGGAGAAGGCAGGGAAAATAAAATTGATTTCTGTGTGTGTGCGTGTGCTTGATTGTGTGTGTGTGTATGTGCATGTGTGTGTATGTCTGTTTGTGCATATGCTTGAGTGTGTGTGTTTACTCCCAAACCCTGTGTTTTGGACCCCTGGGCCATATAATAAAATGCTTCCAATTCCAGCGAAGGAAACACACTCATGAAAAACCATGCCTCGTCAGTTTAGCTTGTTGTGGCGAGCAGCCGAATTGTTTGAGTGTCACAGCGGTGACTAAGAGCAGTGCATCATTGGACGTGGAGGGAAGCGAAAAATAGAAAACAAACCACAACAGGCCAGTCATTGTAACCACGGCAACGCCGGGTTAAAACATTACGCGCACAGAGGCCATTTTTTTACCTAAACCTTGTCATTTTGATCCTGTCTAAGAAACAGACTCAGGCACTAGCACTCAAGCAATTTTAACGTTGTTCACTTTTTGTTGTTGTTTTGCAGAACTTCATGACAAAAATCATTTTAATGCAGTATTTAGAATTAATGAATGGGAAACTTAATTTTTTAGAAACACTTTATGGCTCTGGACCAGTCTGAAACCCCCTGGATGTGACCCCCCTCCGTTTCACCGCAGTAGGCACGAATATTCCAAAATGCAATCATTTAGAGGGAAAACACTGTTCTCGAATGCGACGGCAAATGTGATTATGCACGTAATGCTTTATAATAAAGGTTCTGGTGAAAATGATTTTCCCCAAACCTGAAACTCACGCAGAACATATGTCTGACAGTTAGGCTCTACATCGCTTAAAAAGAGGATTAATGTGCTTAATTTTAAGAAGTTATTTGGCCACTTTAGTTGTGATACAAACCTTATCAAAACATACACAGTTGAAGTCAGACGTTTACATACACCTTAGCCAAAAACATATAAACTTAGTTTTTCACAATTCCTGACATTTAATCCTAGTAAAAATCCCCTGCTTTAGGTCAGTTAGGATCACTACCTTATTTTAAGAATGTGAAATGTCAGAATAATAGTAGAGAGAATGATTTATTTCAGCTTTTATTTCGTTCATGTCACGACACCTACGGAAGGTGGCGCCCCTCCTCGCCCGGGCGGCGCTCGGCGGTCGTCGTCGCCGGCCTACTAGCTGCCACCGATCCTCTGTTTTCATGTTCTGTTAGTTAGGTCTAGGATAGGCAGGGTGGTGCGTTTTATTTATACGCCCTGCCCGACCGTGCTTGTGTTTTTTTTGTGTGGATATATTAAAGAAGTATTCACGGAATCATCTGTCTCCTGCGCTTGACTCTACCTCTCCTGCTTCCTTGAGCCACACCTTGTGACAGTTCATCACATTCCCAGTGGGTCAGAAGTTTACATACACTCAATTAGAAATTGGTAGCATCGCCTTTAAATTGTTTAACTTGGGTTAAACGTTTCGGGTAACTTTCCACAAGCTTCCCACAATAAGTTGGGTGAATTTAAGCCCATTCCTCCTGACAGAGCTGGTGTAACTGAATCAGGTTTGTAGGCCTCCTTGCTCGCACATGCTTTTCAGTTCTGCCCACACATTTTCTATAGGATTGAGGTCCGGGCTTTGTGATGGCCACTCCAATACCTTGACTTTGTTGTCCTTAAGCCATTTTGCCTTTGGAAGTACGCTTGGAAATAGGCTTGGGGTCATTGTCCATTTGTAAGACCCATTTGCGACCAAGCTTTAACTTCCTGACTGATGTCTTGAGATGTTGCTTCAATATATCCAAATAATGTTCCTTCCTCATGATGCCATCTATTTTGTGAAGTCCACCAGTCCCTCCTACAGCAAAGCACGCCCACAACATGATGCTGCCACCCCTGTGCTTCACGGTTGCAATGGTGTTCTTCAGCTTGCAAGCCTCCCCCTGAGTGGTATGACGGCCACGTGGACCCATGGTGTTTATACTTGCATACTATTGTTTGTACAGATGAACGTGGTACCTTCAGGCGTTTGGAAATTTCTCTCAAGGATGAACCAGACTTGTAGAGGTCTACAATTATTTTTCGGAGGTCTTGGCTGATTTCATGTCATGCACACAGTAGATGTCCTAACCGACTTGCCAAAACTATAGTTTGTTAAGAAGACATTTGTGGAGTGGTTGAAAAACGAGTTTTAATGACTCCAACCTAAGTGTATGTAAACTTCCGACTTCAACTGTAGGTCTATGGGCTAGGCTACATGAGGTGTGCGACTAAAAAAAGGTATGCGCTGTTTCTGCCTCTACTCTAGCATAGACTGACCGGGTGAATCCAGGTGAAAGCTGTGATCCCTTATTGATGTCACTTGTTAAATCCACTTCAATCAGTGTAGATGAAGGGGAGGAGACAGGTTAAAGAATGATTTTTAAGCCTTGAGACAATTGAGACATGGATTGTGTATGTGTGCCATTCAAAGGGTGAATGGGCAAAACAAAAAATGTACGTGCCTTTGAAATGAGTTTGGTAGTAGGTGCCAGGCGTGGGGCTGTTCTGCGACAGTATTACCCCCACACTGGCGGTCACGAGTCATGAAGGCAGTCAAACTCACGGTAATTAGGCTTCTCCAAGCTTTGATGCTGCTGATGGTCATTAGTGGCCTACCAAACTTGCTGACTTACAGATCATTGCACCTGTACATAGCCCACCTGTAAAAAGCCCATCCAACTACCTCATCCCCATATTGTATTTTTTATTTTTTTGCTCCTTTGCACCCCAGTATCTCTACTTGCACATTCATCTTCTGCACATCTATCACTCCAGTGTTTAATTTCTAAATTGTAATTACTTTGCCACTACGGCCTATTTATTGCCTTACCTCCCTAATCTTACCTCATTTGCACACACTGTATATAGACTTTTCTATTGTGTTATTGACTATACGTTTGTCTCACTGCTTTGCTTTATCTTGGCCAGGTCATAGTTGTAAATGAGAACGTGTTCTCAACTGTCCTACCTGATTAAATAAAGGTGAAATAAAAAAGAAAAATATCTGCCTGGTACTCAGCACTCTATTGTCCCTCTAAATACTCTGACATTAATGCAAATGTAATCTAAAATCTAATCAAACACATCATGAGCAACATTTCTATAGGCTATGCAATTGTGTGAAAAAACTGAGTTTTGGTACATTCACGACTACTGCGATGTACGTATTGATGCGCTTACAATCTTATAAAATAGTCTAACAGTTTATCATCATTTTAAGATAAATGATCAGCCTCATTGCTTTAAAAAAAATGTTGGTGCGAGTGATTGTATTCAAGTTGGCCAATAGAATAGGTCAACTTTTGTACTATGTGGGATAGTAGATAGGCATAGGCTAGTGTTTTTGCTGTTCGGTAAGCTTACTCATCTTGTTGGCTGACGAAAAGTAAATGTGGACATTCTAACGTCTTCAATATGTGCCTCAGAATTTGATAAGAAGGATGCGCGCAGTTGCATCCCCAATGTGTCGGTCTTCATTCACTTGTAGCCTGCTTCTTAGCTGAAATGCCTGTGAGAAGGACCTGTGAGCCATGTGAGTGAGAGATGCTTCGGATCATGGCAGTAGGGAGAAGGGAACAATAATTAGCCTGTTATATTCAGCCCAAGGGCACAACGGCCACTTTGGCCGCAAAAGACATGGATTTTTTAGGTGGAATTATGGCCACACAAGGGGGATGCCACCGGGAAGTTCGAGGCCTGGTGAGAATATTATAAAGTGCTTGTCAAATTGTGAATGAGAGACTGATGAAGTGTATGCATCTAGTCACTTTTTTCAAATCATCATTAGAGTCCCATCATGCAGTCTTATAATGTATTTAAAATAAAAACATATAGCCCAACTTTTATATCACAACTAAAGTTACATTAATAAATTAAGCATATAGGACAGGTTTCTTTGTTAACTGCTCAACACAGAATAGCCGCATGTGCGCACTTCCTTTGAAATCGTTTGGAGAAAATATCCTTTCTATTTTATTAAGCTATGTTCAATTGTATTCTTCATACAAAAAAAATATAAAAAATAATGTCATGGAATTGTAAGCAAATCCTGTCTGCTAAATGAACTAGTGTAGCCCACAGCCAAATGGCATAGCCATATCAGTGCCTAACAAAGACAACTCAGAGTATGCTATTCTTTTCTTCTGAAATAGACTACATTTTTTACGCTCCACGGTTTCCTGTGTGTATCAAGGATGGTCCCCTACCCAAAAGACATCCAGCCAACCTGACACAACTGTGGGAAGCATTGGAGTCAACATGGGCCAGTATCCCTGTGGAATGCTTTCGACTCCTTGTAGAGACCATGCCCCGGCGAATTGAGACTGTTCTGAGGGCAAAGGGGGGTGCAAGTCCATATTAGGAAGATGTTCTTAATGTTTGTTATACTCAGTGTATAATCCCAAGCTGTTCAGAGGGAAGCTTTATACTGGCAGAAATTGTATGAGGGAAAACGCTAACAAACCCACACACACATATTCACACATATCCATACACACATGCACTGGCTGTGAAAATGGTGTTATCACAGTGAGCAGCTTAGCGGTGGTGGTGGTGATTAGAGCAGGTATGACATGGTGTAACAGTCCTTATATGATACTGTGCCTGAGGAGGATCAGCTAGCCTGAACACAACACAGAGGAAACGCACACTGATACACACAAACAACACACTCACACATACACACACACACAAACAACACCAACACACACAGCTCCAGCATTGCTCACGCCACTCAGACCCTGTATACTGCTATACAGTCTGCTTTTCCTTATTGATGATTAAACAAGCACAGAAAGAAGGAGAGATGTAGAGAGAGGTCATCAGAGATAGAGGTAGGGACGGAGATGAGGGAACAAGAGGAATGAGGGTAGAAATAAGAGAGGGAAGGAGGAGGGAGGCCTGGAAGTTCAACAAGGTAAGGAGAGTGTGAGAGAGAGGACAGAAATGTAATTGATCAGCGGGGAGCTGTTGCAACACATGGGTCGTTCCACGAAATGAGTGGAAGTAGAAATTGCCCACCAATATTGCATTTTAAAAGCCTGTTATATTCAATGAAATTGAATACGGACCACATGGAGAATTCAACAAAATATTTAATACGAATAAAACCAGCATTTTGACCTCTAGGAAGATTATAACCCACTTAACCCCAAAATTTGTCCAAGATTTCACCATCATAGTAAAGTACTTGTTATTTTTTGTTGCTTTGACAAAGATTATTGTTTATTTCTTGCGATTAGTGATTCATTTGAACAACAAAAAAAACATCTGCCCCTCATTTTAAGGTTAAACCTGTTACGTCAACTGACCTCTAGTTTTAATGTGGTTAAACTATTCCTTTTTAGAACTTTTTATTTTAAGAACTTCTAATAGTCAAGATGTAGTGTAAAGCAGGTGAACTGGTTCTAGTCTTCTTGGCAATTTTCTGGTGTTTTGTGGTGGAAAACTGAGTGGGTTGAGCATAACATATCAACCCTGTTACCCAAAGGCTAGACCTTTTTAACAATTGCATATTTTTTTGGGAAGCTTGCATTCAATTGCCCCTCCCTGTTGCAAACAACAAGCTTCCATCCCCCATGTCACAAGGAGATTCATGGCTGATTTAAGATTAAATCGTCAACCCTGTTTTGGTCAACTGTGTTTTGGTCAACCCTGTTACTTTATTTGGCGCTTAATAGGCACTTATAGTATTCTTTTCTAACCTCTTGATATGAGAAAATGTGTTTTTTTTGTTTTGTTTTAACACTATCCCAAACCTTAACCCTTACCTTAACCATTCAGATAAAGTGCCTAAACGTAATAATTAACTTCAATATTTGGAGAAATGGAATGATACAGAGCAGCAGCAACAACAAAAACACTTTGTTTGGATGAACGTCTAATTCTGCAGTGAGACTGTGAGAAATTGTTGGGAATCAAACTTTTTCTTTCACAAAGTCGCACATCTTATTAAAAGGCACCGAATAGGTTGAACGACTCACATGCTGTGTCTGCACTCAAAGACCAAGAGGATGGCCAAAGCAGCAGCTACTCTTCCTGGTGTCCAGTAAAATTAAGGCAGTTCATACAATTTTAAAACATTACAATACATTCACAGATTTCACAACACACGGTGTGCCCTCAGGCCCCTACTCCACCACTACCACAGTAATAAATTAATGTGTATGTATACTGCGTATAGTGCGTGTGTGTGTGCGTGTGTGTGTGCGTGTGTGTGTGCGTGTGTGTGCATGTGTCTGTGCCAATGTTTGTGTTGCTTCACAGTCACCGCTGTTCCATAAGGTTTTTTATCTGTTTTTTAAATCTAATTTTACTGCTTGCGTCAGTTACTTGATGTGGAATAGAGTTCCATGTAGTCATGGCTCTATGTAGTACTGTGTGCCTTCCATAGTCTGTTCTGGACTTGGGGACTGTGAAGAAACCTCTTGTGGCATGTCTTGTGGGGTATGCATGGGTATCCAAGCTGTGTGCCAGTAGTTTAGACAGACAGCTCGGTGCATTCAACATGTCAATACCTCTCATAAATAAAAGTAGTGATGAAGTCAATCTCTCCTCCACTTTCAGCCAGGAGAGATTGACATGCATGTTATTAATATTAGCTCTCTGTGTACATCCAAGGGCCAGCCGTGCTGCTCTGTTCTGAGTCAATTGCAATTTTCCTAAGTCCTTTTTTGTGGCACCTGACCACACGACTGAACAGTAGTCAAGGTGCGACAAAACTAGGGCCTGTAGGACCTGCCTTGTTGATAGTGTTGTTAAGAAGGCAGAGCATCATTTTATTATAGACAGACTTCTCCCCATCTTAGCTACTACTGCATCAATATGTTTTGACCATGACAGTTTACCATCTAGTGTTACTCCAAGCAGTTTAGTAATCTCAACTTGCTGAATTTCCACATGATTTATTACAAGATTTAGTTGAGATTTAGGGTTTAGTGTGTGTTTTGTTCCAAATGCTAATGTTTTTAGTTTTAGAAATATTTAGGGCTAACTTATTCCTTGCCACCCAATCTGAAACTAACTGCAGCTCTTTGTTGAGTGTTGCAGTCATTTCAGTCATTGTAGTAGCTGACGTGTATAGTGTTGAGTCTTCCGCATACATAGAAACTCTGGCTTTACTCAAAATTGAAAAAAGAAAGGGGCCTAAACAGCTACCCTGGGGAATTCCTGATTCTAACTGGCAGGTAGCCTAGTGGTTAGAGCGTTGGACTCATATCCAAAAGGTTGCAAGATTGAATCCCCGAGCTGACAAGGTAAAAATCTGTCATTCTGCCCCTGAACAAGGCAGTTAACCCACTGTTCTGTCATTGAAAATAAGAACTTGTTCTTAACCTGTTTGGGATAGGGGGCAGTATTTTCACGGCCGGATAAAAAACGTACCCCGATTTAATCTGGTTACTATTCCTGCCCAATAACTAGAATATGCATATAATTAGTAGATTTGGATAGAAAACACTCTAAAGTTTCTAAAACTGTTTGAATGGTGTCTGTGAGTATAACAGAACTCATATGGCAGGCCAAAACCTGAGAAGATTCTATACGGGAAGTGCCCTGTCTGACCATTTCTTGTCCTTCTATAGCCACTCTACCGAAAAAACAGCCTCTGTGTTGTAACGTGACATTTTCTAAGGCTTTCATTGGCACTAGGAAGGCGCCAGAACGTGGAATGATAGCTCTGCAGTCTCTGGGCGAAAAACAGCAGGGGTTTTGGAGAGTGGTCCTTCTGAGGACAATGACACTGGAGCGCTCGTGCACGAGACGACTACATTTGTTTCTTTCTCTCTTTGAACGAATACGTCGTCGCCCGGTTGGAATATTATTTCTATTTTACAAGAAAAATCGCATAAAAATTGATTTTAAACAGCGTTTGACATGCTTCGAAGTACGGTAATGGAATATTTTGAATTTTTTGTCACGAAACGCGCCGGTGCGTCACCCTTCGGATAGTGACTTGAACGCACGAACAAAACGGAGCTATTTGGATATAACTATGGATTATTTCGAACCAAAACAACATTGGTTGTTGAAGTAGAAGTCCTGGGGGTGCATTCTGACTAAGAACAGCAAAGGTAATCCAATTTTTCTTATAGTAAATCTGAGTTTGGTGAATGCCAAACTTGGTGGGTGTCAAAATAGCTAGCCGTGATGGCCGGGCTATCTACACAGAATATTGCAAAATATGCTTTCACTGAAAAGCTATTTTAAAATCGGACACCGTGTCATAGTCCGTGTATGTATGTGGCAGGGAAGTCAGGCGCAGGAGAAAACAGAGTGGTTTAAAAATGGAATATTTATTTCCAAAACCAACGTAGAAAATAATCCGGGTAAAACAATAACCCATCGCACAACGATATAGACACAACACGTACATAACAAACAAACAATCACTGACAGAGAAATTAGGGGAATCAGAGGGTTAAATACACAACATATAATTACTGGGATATGAAACAGGTGTGTAAAGAGACCAGACAAAACCAATGGAAAATGAAAAACTGATCAATGGTGGCTAGAAGGCCGGTAGAAGTCGTGACAGCACCCCCCCCCTGACGCGCGTCGACACCGGCCTCGGGGACGACCCGGAGGGCGAGGCGCCGGGCGATCCGGATGGAGACGATGGAACTCGCTCAGCATGGAAGGATCTAACACGTCCTCCACCGGAACCCAGCATCTCTCCTCCGGACCGTACCCCTCCGAACGGAGTACGCCGGGGCCCCCTCAATGTCCAGAGGGGGCGGAGGAACCTCCCGCACCTCGGCCTCCTGGAGCGGGCCAGCCACCACCGGCCTGAGGAGAGACACATGGAACGAGGGGTTAATGCGGTAATTGGGGGGAAGCTTTAACCTATAACATACCTCGTTCAATCTCCTCAGGACTTTAAACGGCCCCACAAACCGCGGACTCAGCTTCCGGCAGGGCAGGCGGAGGGGCAGGTTTCGGGTCGAGAGCCAGACCCTGTCCCCCGGTGCAAACACCGGGGCCTCACTGCGGCGACGGTCTGCACCAGCTTTTTGACGTCGTACGGCGTGCTGAAGGCGGACATGAGCTGCGTCCCAGGTCTCCTCCGCGCGCCGGAACCAGTGGTCCACCGCAGGAGCCTCGGTCTGGCTCTGATGCCAAGGGGCCAGAACCGGCCGATAACCTAACACACACTGAAACGGAGTGAGGTTAGTGGAGGAGTGGGGGAGCGAGTTCTGAGCCATATCTGCCCAGGGCACAAACTCCGCCCACTCCCCCGGCCGATCCTGGCAATAAGACCTCAGAAACCTACCCACATCCTGATTTACTCTCTCCACCTGCCCGTTACTTTCGGGGTGAAAACCCGAGGTAAGGCTAACCGAGACCCCCAGACGTTCCATGAACGCCTTCCAAACCCTTGACGTGAACTGGGGTCCTCGATCAGACACTATATCCTCAGGCACCCCGTAGTGCCGGAAGACGTGTGTAAACAGAGCCTCCGCCGTCTGTAGGGCCGTAGGGAGACCGGGCAAAGGGAGGAGACGACAGGACTTGGAAAAGCGATCCACAACGACCAGGATCGTGGTGTTACCTTGTGATGGTGGAAGATCGGTTATAAAATCCACCGACAAGTGCGACCACGGCCGCTGTGGAACGGGTAAGGGTTGTAACTTACCCCTGGGTAGGTGTCTAGGAGCCTTGCACTGGGCGCACACCGAGCAGGAGGAAACATAAACCCTCATGTCCTTAGCTAAGGTGGGCCACCAGTATTTCCCACTAAGACAGCGCATTGTCCGACCAATCCCAGGATGACCAGAGGAGGGTGACGTGTGAGCCCAGTAGATCAATCGGTCGCGGACAGCGGACGGAACGTACAGACGCCCAGCTGGACACTGAGGGGGAACGGGCTCTGCATGTGACGCCCGCTCAATGTCCGCGTCCAGCTCCCAGACCACTGGTGCCAATAAACAAGAGGCTGGGATGATGGGAGTGGGATCCATGGACCGCTCCTCTGTGTCATACAGCCGGGACAGTGCGTCTGCCTTGACGTTCTGGGAACCTGGTCTATAAGAGAGGGTAAACACAAAACGGGTGAAAAACATGGCCCACCTTGCCTGGCGAGGATTCAGTCTCCTCGCCTCCCGGATGTACTCCAGATTGCGGTGGTCAGTCCAGATGAGAAAAGGGTGTTTAGCCCCCTCAAGCCAGTGTCTCCATACTGTCAGAGCCCTGACGACAGCCAACAGCTCCCTGTCCCCCACATCATAGTTTTGCTCCGCCGGGCTGAGCTTCTTCGAGAAGAAGGCACAGGGGCGGAGCTTAGGTGGCGTACCTGAACGCTGAGAGAGCACAGCTCCTATCCCAGCCTCAGATGCGTCCACCTCCACTATGAATTGCAGAGAGGGATCCGGATGAGCCAACACAGGAGCCGAGGTAAACAGAGCCTTCAGTTTCCTAAACGCCCTATCCGCCTCAGCTGACCACTGCAAGCGCACCGGACCCCCCTTCAGCAGTGAGGTAATGGGAGCAGCTATCTGACCAAAACCCTGGATAAATCTCCGGTAGTAATTGGCAAACCCTAAAAATCGCTGCACCTCCTTTACCGTGGTGGGAGTCGGCCAATTACGCACGGCTGTAATACGGTCACTCTCCATCTCCACTCCTGACGTAGATAGGCGATATCCTAAGAAAGAGACGGACTGTTTAAAGAACAAGCATTTCTCAGCCTTGACATACAGGTCATGCTCCAACAGGCGACCAAGCACTTTGCGCACCAGGGACACATGCTCGGCGCGTGTAGCGGAGTAAATCAGAATGTCATCGATATACACCACTACACCCTGCCCGTGAAGGTCCCTGAAAATCTCATCGACAAAAGATTGGAAGACTGATGGAGCATTTAACCCATACGGCATGACAAGGTACTCATAATGCCCTGAGGTGGTACTAAATGCTGTCTTCCACTCATCTCCATCTCGGATACGCACCAGGTTATACTCACTCCTGAGATCCAGTTTTGTGAAGAAGCGCGCGCCGTGCATTAATTCAATCCCCGGGGCGATCAGAGGTAGCGGGTAACTGTACCCCACTGTAATTTTATTAAGACCTCGATAATCAATGCACGGTCGCAGACCCCCATCCTTCTTCTTCACAAAAAAGAAACTCGAGGAGACGGGTGAGATGGAGGGCCTAATGTATCCCTGACGCAGGGATTCGGAAACATATGTCTCCATAGCCACCGTCTCCGCTTGCGACAGGGGATACACGTGACTCTTGGGAAGTGCAGCGTCTGCCATGAGATTTATCGCACAATCCCCCTGTCGATGGGGTGGTAATTGAGTCGCCTTCTTTTTACAGAAGGCTAGAGCCAAATCGGCATATTCAGGGGAAATGCGCACTGTGGAGACCTGGTCTGGACTTTCCACCGTAGTAGCACCAACGGAAACCCCTACACACCTACCTGAGCACTCTCGCGACCACCCCGTAAGAGCCCTCTGTGGCCAAGAAAAAGTGGGGTTATGACTAGTTAACCAGGGAAGACCCAGCACCACCGGATACGCAGGAGTGTCGACAAGGAAAAGACAAATGTTCTCCTTGTGACCCCCCTGCGTAACCATAGTCAATGGAGCCGTAGCCTCCCTAATCAACCCTGAACCTAATGGTCGACTATCTAAGGTGTGAATGGGAAAAGGTACTTTCACCGGTACAATAGGGATCCCTAAACTATGAGCCAACGTTTGATCAATAAAGTTCCCAGCCGCGCCTGAATCTACTAGTGCCTTATGCTGGGAATGAGGGGGGGAAAAAAATCAGGAAAAGTGACACACACAAATATATGAGCAACAGAGGGCTCTGGATGAGAGTGGTGCCTACTCACCTGGGGTGGCACCAGAGCGCCCTGCCTGTTACCTCGATTCCCAGAAGAACCTGCCCGGCACCGACCAGCAGTGTGTCCTCTGCGGTCACTGACGGTACGCGAGCAGGAACTCCCTCCGGTCTCCCTGTGCACCCTCTCTCCTGGCTCCATGGTTATAGGAGAGGGGGTGCAGGAGGATGAAACCACCAGACCCCGATCTGGACGTCCACGAGCAGCCAGCCCGTTGTCCAACTGGATGGACAGATCCACCAGCTGGTCGAAGGTTAAGGTGGTGTCTCTACAGGCCAGCTCCCGACGGACGTCCTCCCGCAGACTGCAGCGATAATGATCTATCAGGTCCCCGTGATTCCATCCTGCACCGGCTGCCAGGGTCCTGAACTCCAATGCGAAATCCTGGGCGCTCCTCGTCTCCTGCCTCAGATGGTAGAGGTGCACACCTGCCGCTCTGCCCTCAGGTGGATGGTCGAAGACTGCCCGGAAACGGCGGATGAACTCCTCATATCGGTCCAACGCCGTATCTCCTCCTTCAACCATAGCGCTGGCCCATTCCAGGGCTCTCCCGGTGAGGCACGAGACGAGGGCGAAAATCTTCTCTCGGTCTGATGGTACTGGGTGGACCGTGGCCAGAGAAAGTTCTGGAGCAGGAAACCCAGGAAACCCCGTTTGGAGCAGGAAACCCCGGCAGTTGGCAGTACTTCCGTCGTAACTCCGAGGCATGGCTAGACGGATACCACCCGGTTCAGGTTGACAAGGGGTGTTTTGGATCGACCCCGGTTGGGCTGGTGGAGGCGCTGGCTGAATCTCCCGTCTCTCTAAGCGGTCCATCAGCTGAACAGCGCGATCCATAGCAGCGCATAGATGTAATAGTCTTTCTGCATTCTTCTGGATGCGCTCCTCCATATCCCTGTCCGGGATCTCTTCTCCTGCTGACTTAAAAAAATTGGTCGGTGATTCTGTCATAGTCCGTGTATGTAGGTGGCAGGGAAGTCAGGCGCAGGAGAAAACAGAGTGGTTTAAAAATGGAATATTTATTTCCAAAACCAACGTAGAAAATAATCCGGGTAAAACAATAACCCATCGCACACCGATATAGACACAACACGTACATAACAAACAAACAATCACCGACAGAGAAATTAGGGGAATCAGAGGGTTAAATACACAACATATAATTACTGGGATATGAAACAGCTGTGTAAAGAGACCAGACAAAACCAATGGAAAATGAAAAACTGATCAATGGTGGCTAGAAGGCCGGTGACGTCGACCGCCGAACACCACCCGAACAAGGAGGGGCATCAACTTCAGTAGAAGTCGTGACACACCGCGATTGCATAAAGGAGTTCTGTATCTATAATTCTTAAAATAATTGTTATGTTTTTTGTCAACGTTTATCGTAAGTAATTTAGTAAATTCACCGGAAGTTTTCGGTGGGTATGCTAGTTCTGAACAAAACATGCTAATGTAAAAAGCTGTTTTTTTATATAAATATGAATATGAACTTGATTGAACTAAACATGCATGTATTGTATAACATAATGTCCTAGGAGTGTCATCTGATGAAGATCATCAAAGGTTAGTGCTGCATTTAGCTGTGGTTTTGGGTTTTGTGACATATATGCTAGCTTGAAAAATGGGTGTGTGATTATTTCTGGCTGGGTACTCTCCTGACATAATCTAATGTTTTGCTTTCGCTGTAAAGCTTTTTTGAAATCGAACAATGTGGTTAGATAAAGGAGAGTCTTATCTTTCAAATGGTGTAAAATAGTCATATATTTGAGAAATTGAAATTATAGCATTTTTAAGGATTTTCGTATTTCGCGCCAGGCGCTACCATTGGATATTGGCGAGGCGTTCTGCTAGCTGAGCGTATGTGTATGTGTTTGTCACGTTCTGACCAGTAAAGTGGTCATTTGTTATTGTAGTTTGGTCAGGACGTGGCAGGGGGGTATTTGTTTTATGTGGTTCGGGGTGTGTGTTTATGTAGACGGGTGTTTGTTTAGAGTTTCGGTCTATGTTATATGTTAGTGTATTTCTATGTTCAAGTCTAGTCTATCTATTTCTATGTTTAGTTAATTGGGATTGGGTCTTCAATTGGAGGCAGCGTTTTCCTCGTTGCCTCTGATTGAAGGTCCTATGTATAGGGGTGTGTTTGTCATGGGAATTGTGGGAGGTTGTTTGTGCATAGCTGTGTGTAGCCTGCATTACTGTTTGTCGTCCGTTCGTTTTCTTGTTTTGTTTGATAAGTGTTCTAAATAAAGTTATAATGAGCATTCAACCCGCTGTGCCTTGGTCCACTTCCTACGACGACCGTTACAGATCCTCCCACCACCAACGCACCAAGCAGCGGGCCCAGGAGGAGGAAGGATCCTGGGCCAGGGAGAGAAGGGAGTGGAGGACATCTTGGACATGGGACGAGATAATGGCAGAGGACAAGACCCTGACATGGAGACAGGTGGAGACAGCAAGGGAGGAAAGGCAAAGGTGGAGCGAAGACCGGGACTGTTACAGGCGTACACAGTTGGCATTTAAGCCTGAGAGGCAGCCCCAATAATTTTCTTTGGGGGGGACACACGGGTAGTTTGGCTGGGCCAGGGTTAAGCCCCAAGCCAACTCCCCGTGCTTATCGGAGGCAGCCTATTACTGGTCAGGTCCCGTGCTATGGAGTGATGCACACGGCATTGAGGCCAAGCATTCACAGGCCGGTGTGCGCGGTGCCAGTGCCCCGCATTTGCCAGGGAGAAGCGGGCATCCAGCCAATAAGGGTGGTGCCAGTACTGCGCTCGAGACCGCCAGGGCGCCTTGACAGCCCAGTGTATCCTGTTCCCGCTCCTCGCAATAGCCTTGAAGTGTGTGTTTCCAGTCTGGCACCTCCCAAGCCAGCATTCACAGGCCGGTGTGCGCGGTGCCAGTGCCCCGCATTTGCCAGGGAAAAGCGGGCATCCAGCCAGTAAGGGTGGTGCCAGTACTGCGCTCGAGACCGCCAGGGCGCCTTGACAGCCCAGTGTATCCTGTTCCCGCTCCTCGCAATAGCCTTGAGGTGCGTGTTTCCAGTCTGGGTGTTTCCAGTGCGTCAGCCCAGTCCAGTACGCCCTATTCCTGCTCCACGCACTAGCCTTGGGGTGCGTGTCTCCAGTCTGATACCTCCAGTACCAGCCCCACGCACTAGGCTTCCAGTGCATCAGCCCAGTCCAGTACGTCTTGTTCCCGCTCCTCGCACTAGCCTTGGGGTGCGTGTCTCGAGTCTGATACCTCCAGTACCAGTCCCACGCACCAGGCTTCCAGTGCATCAGCCCAGTCCAACTCGTCCTGTTCCTGCTCCTCGCACTAGCCCTGAGGTGTGTGTTTCCAATCTGGCACATCCAAAGCCAGCGCCACGCGCCGGGCTTCCAGTGCGTCAGCCCAGTCCAACTCGTCCTGCTCCTGCTCCTCGCACTAGCCCTGAGGTGCGTGTCTCCAGTCTGGTACCTCCACTACCACCCCACGCACCAGGCCTCCAGTGCATCAGCCCAGTCCAGCTTGTCCTGTCCCTGCTCCTCGTACTAGCCCTGTGGTGCATGTCCTTAGTCCGGCGCGTCCTAAGCCAGCCCCACGCATCAGGCCTTCTGGCAACAGTGCCTCGTGCAGAGCTTCCGGCAATAGTGCCTCGTCCAGAACTTCCGGCAACAATGCCCCACCAAGAGTGTCCGGCAACAGTGCCCCGTCCAGAGTGTCCGGCGACAATGCCCCGTCTAGAGATGGCCCACAGTCCGGAACCGAGTGAGACGGCCTACAGTCCGGAACCGAGTGAGACGGCCTACAGTCCGGAACCGAGTGAGACGGCCTACAGTCCGGAACCGAGTGTGACGGCCTACAGTCCTGAACCGAGTGAGACGGCCTACAGTCCGGAACCGAGTGAGACGGCCTACAGTCCGGAACCGAGTTTGATGGCCTACAGTCCGGAGCTCCCAGAGTCGCCCTACAGTTCGGAGCTCCCAGAGTCGCCCTACAGTCCAAGGTCTACAGTGACGCGCTTCAGGCTGAGCTATTCAGCAGGGGTGGACTGGTTAGGTGGGGGACTAAGGCCAGAGCCTGAGCCACCTCCACAGTAGGAGGTTTGGGGAGGGGGGGTTGTAGCACGGGAACCGTCAGAGACGGCAGCCACCCTCCCTTTAGTTTGGGGTTTTATTTTTGGGTTTATTTCTTTGTGTGAGGTGCATCTGGGGTCTGCACCTTTTTTTTGGGGGGGGGGGTACTGTCACGTTCTGACCAGTAAAGGGGTTATTTGTTATTGTAGTTTGGTCAGGACGTGGCAGGGGGGTATTTGTTTTATGTGGTCCGGGGTGTGTTAGAGTGTGTGTTTATGTAGAGGGGTGTTTGTTTAGAGTATTCCAGGGTTTTGGTCTATGTTCTATGTTAGTGTATTTCTATGTTCAGTCTAGTCTGTCTATTTCTATGTTTAGTTAATTGGGATTGGGCCTGCAATTGGAGGCAGCTGTTCCTCGTTGCCTCTGATTGAAGGTCCTATGTATAGGGGTGTGTTTGTCATGGGAATTGTGGGAGGTTGTTTGTGCATTACTGTGCGTTCGTGCGTTTTCTTGTTTTGTATTTTCAGTGTTCTTTATTAAAAGTTAAAATGAGCACTCAACCTGCTGCACCTTGGTCCACTTCCTACGACGACCGTTACATTGTGTGTGTCTGTTCAGATGCATGTTGAGGTTCTTTCATCTCTCTGTGATCCCCTCGGTAAGAAAGAGTACATTTGTTATCCAATAAACACCATAAGTATCCACAACAGGAGACTAATGGAGCTAACTAGTAGTGTGGCTGTGTGTGGTGTGTGTCTGAGCGTGTGTGTGTGTTGTGGGAGCACGAATTAACACCCACACATTCACTCAAACACACAAAGCTTTCTACAGTATGACCTACTTTGTAAAAGGTGGAACCAAAAGCTAATTTGGTCAAAGAAAAGCCACAAAGTAAAGATATCTGAAAATAAATTAGAGAAATTAATAACTCACAAAACGTCAGAGCTTTGGTACTGGGATAGGGAAAAATTGAGATCCGTTTTGTCATTATACCATAACAGACAAAAATTAATAACTGAGGCAAATGTGCTATTCAGAAAAAGTTAGAAAGCAAGCAAGTGCTGGTGCTGTTATTTCAGCTAAATAAAGCTGCTTTCATTCTGAGCAGCTCAGCTCATAACCCGGCAACAATCCATCTACTGTACACATTCACTGGCAAAGTAATGAGTCATTTAATCAATCAACAACAGAGGCAAACAAAAGCTGCACATGAAATTAACCACTACAAATACGCCTAGCCTCTACCAGGGCGTTTAATGTGGAGCATACACAAAAAGCACCTTTCAGAGACTTTTCAGAGAGCTAAGGTATGGCCAGAGCAGAAGCTATGTTTCTCAGAGCCATCCCACTGGGCACAGATGCCATTTCAATGTTTACTTTTGATTTACATTTGGTTGAGTGGTCAACTAACGTGTATTCAACTTGAAATCAACATAACATGTCACAATGTCATTGGATTTAGGTGAAAAGTTTTGGGGAACAAAAAACAGAACAATTCTCATATGTTGATGACTTTTTGCAAATACAATCAGTTTTTTTCATTACATTCCTTTTTTTGACAAGGAAACAACATTGATTCAATGAGTTTTTGCCCAGTGGAACATAGACAGACAGCCATACAGATAAAATGATAGACAGAAGGCACATGGACACAGACAAGATACAAGATGTGAGGCACCTCTCTCTCTCTCTCTCTCTCTCTCTCTGTCTCTGTCTCTGTGTCTCTGTGTCTCTGTCTCTGTGTGTGCATGCTGGGAGTTTTTTGGAGTTTTAGTGTTTGGGGCTATGTCCTAAATAATTTTCTTGATTGTGTCCTTGGTCTTTTCTTTCAATTTTTATTTTCTATGGTGGAGGGTTAATGCACTATTTGTTTTAGCGGTATCCACAAGTTTTTCAAAATTAGGGTGGAAGAGGACAGAGTTCATTTCCTGGGGTTTGGAAGGTGTGGTGTGCGCGATGGCTTCTCAGCCTAGCGCGGAGGAGACGCTGTCGATACAGCATGGATTCAGGTGTGTTCCTGAGAATGGAGTTAAGGTGGAGGAGACGCTGTCGATACAGCATGGATTCAGGTGTGTTCCTGAGAATGGAGTTAAGGTGGAGGAGACGCTGTCGATACAGCATGGATTCAGGTGTGTTCCTGAGAATGGAGTTAAAGTGGAGGAGACGCTGTCGATACAGCATGGATTCAGGTGTGTTCCTGAGAATGGAGTTAAGGTGGAGGAGACGCTGTCGATACAGCATGGATTCAGGTGTGTTCCTGAGAATGGAGTTAAAGTGGAGGAGACGCTGTCGATACAGCATGGATTCAGGTGTGTTCCTGAGAATGGAGTTAAGGTGGAGGAGACGCTGTCGATACAGCATGGATTCAGGTGTGTTCCTGAGAATGGAGTTAAGGTGGAGGAGACGCTGTCGATACAGCATGGATTCAGGTGTGTTCCTGAGAATGGAGTTAAAGTGGAGGAGACGCTGTCGATACAGCATGGATTCAGGTGTGTTCCTGAGAATGGAGTTAAGGTGGAGGAGACGCTGTCGATACAGCATGGATTCAGGTGTGTTCCTGAGAATGGAGTTAAGGTGGAGGAGACGCTGTCGATACAGCATGGATTCAGGTGTGTTCCTGAGAATGGAGTTAAGGTGGAGGAGACGCTGTCGATACGGCATGGATTCAGGTGTGTTCCTGAGAATGGAGTTAAGGTGGAGGAGACGCTGTCGATACGGCATGGATTCAGGTGTGTTCCTGAGAATGGAGTTAAGGTGGAGGAGACGCTGTCGATACAGCATGGATTCAGGTGTGTTCCTGAGAATGGAGTTAAGGTGGAGGAGACGCTGTCGATACAGCATGGATTCAGGTGTGTTCCTGAGAATGGAGTTAAGGTGGAGGAGACGCTGTCGATACAGCATGGATTCAGGTGTGTTCCTGAGAATGGAGTTAAGGTGGAGGAGACGCTGTCGATACAGCATGGATTCAGGTGTGTTCCTGAGAATGGAGTTAAGGTGGAGGAGACGCTGTCGATACAGCATGGATTCAGGTGTGTTCCTGAGAATGGAGTTAAGGTGGAGGAGACGCTGTCGATACAGCATGGATTCAGGTGTGTTCCTGAGAATGGAGTTAAGGTGGAGGAGACGCTGTCGATACAGCATGGATTCAGGTGTGTTCCTGAGAATGGAGTTAAGGTGGAGGAGACGCTGTCGATACAGCATGGATTCAGGTGTGTTCCTGAGAATGGAGTTAAGGTGGAGGAGACGCTGTCGATACAGCATGGATTCAGGTGTGTTCCTGAGAATGGAGTTAAGGTGGAGGAGACGCTGTCGATACAGCATGGATTCAGGTGTGTTCCTGAGAATGGAGTTAAGGTGGAGGAGACGCTGTCGATACAGCATGGATTCAGGTGTGTTCCTGAGAATGGAGTTAAAGTGGAGGAGACGCTGTCGATACAGCATGGATTCAGGTGTGTTCCTGAGAATGGAGTTAAGGTGGAGGAGACGCTGTCGATACAGCATGGATTCAGGTGTGTTCCTGAGAATGGAGTTAAGGTGGAGGAGACGCTGTCGATACAGCATGGATTCAGGTGTGTTCCTGAGAATGGAGTTAAGGTGGAGGAGACGCTGTCGATACAGCATGGATTCAGGTGTGTTCCTGAGAATGGAGTTAAGGTGGAGGAGACGCTGTCGATACAGCATGGATTCAGGTGTGTTCCTGAGAATGGAGTTAAGGTGGAGGAGACGCTGTCGATACAGCATGGATTCAGGTGTGTTCCTGAGAATGGAGTTAAGGTGGAGGAGACGCTGTCGATACAGCATGGATTCAGGTGTGTTCCTGAGAATGGAGTTAAAGTGGAAGAGGTTCTGCTCACAGTCAGTTAACAGGTAGGAGCTGAATTTATACATTCCACTTCCAGAATGAACAAAGCTGTGGTTGTGTTTATGAAAAGAGCAAATTTGGTTGGTAGGCTAATTGCTAGTGAAATATTTGTAAGGGGTGTGTTGGTGCCAATATCGCATCTTTCTACTCCTTCGACAAGGGTGGTAGTTGCAAATTTGCCTCCGTTTATTATGGATGTTCAAATCAGGAAAGAGCTGAATCGTTTTGGTAAGTTTGCTAGTGGTTTTCGTGTACAGTCGGCAGGTTTTCAGGCAGATGCCGTTAAGCACGTTGTTTCGTTCCGGAGGCAAGTGTTCATGTTTCAGAATAACAATGAGCAACAGCTAAATGTGCATTTTAAAGTGAGGCATGGGGAGGGGCTCTATGCAGGGTTTGCCAGCACAGATAGTCTACGGTGTTTTGAATGTGGGGATTTGGGGCATAAAAGCTTTGTGTGCCCACATAAAGGCCATAGACAAGGTGAGGGCACAAGCGCCAGTGGGGGAAATCGAGGTCAACGTGCAGGGGGCAATGAGATGCAGACAGCAGAGGCTGGGCCTAGTCATGCCAGGGATGGTGGTGTAGATGAGGCTGGGCCTAGTCATGCCAGAAATGGTGGTGTAGATGAGGTTGGGCCTAGTCAGTCTAGAGATGGTGGGGTAGCTGAGGTTGGGCCTAGTCATGCTATGGATGGTGGTGTAGCTGAGGCTGAGTCTGGTCATGCTATGGAGGGTGGTGTAGATGAGGCTGGGTCTCATCATGCTATGGAGGGTGGTGTAGATGAGGCTGGGTCTAGTCAGGTTATGCTAGTGGATGAGGAGAGTATGGGGGGAAGAGGAGGATGTCATGCGGAAAAGGAAAAAGGTGGAGAAGAAAGGTGGGAGGGGAGAGGCTGGTGTGGTCAAAGGCACCATGGAACCTTTGCCTGGTGCTGGGGGGGGAGTCCCTGACCAGAGAGGAAGGACAGGTGGTCATGATGGGAGATGGAGATGAGGAGGAAAGTGAATCCGGAGCTGACAGCCAGTCAAGCTGAGGGGTCAAAGTCCACGTTGAGGGAACTGACAAGGTTCCTGAATGAGACCAAGGGGAAAAAAAGTTCATCCTGGGGCTTTTTTTTCTGATCCGAGAAAAAATACCAGTACAACATGCTATGAAAAATGAGGGGCATGGTGTCCTTGCACCCAGGAAACAGTTTATGTTGAGGAAGTGGGTCACAACAGTGCGTAAAGGTCTACCTTCAGACACTGTTTGGATGTATAGTTTCTTTCTGGCACTGGGGCTTTTTGAGCTTTGCTATTGGTCTCTTTCTTTGCTGACTTTTCTCCCACTTCTTATGGAGACTCTTCGGGTAGGCTCGCTCTATATAAATGGCGCCAGAGATGCGGGAAAGAGGAGTTTGAGTTTGAGTTTATTTAAATTTTACAGGGACAGTGCACATTAATCAACGTTTCAGAAAAAGTGCCGGTTTTAGCCAGCCGGCTAATTTTCAACCGCAGTCCCTGGGCAGGTTATTAAAAACAATTACAATATAGACAATCATTGAGCAGTGAGCACACGCAGAGCAACATAGGACAAGCAAGACATAGCATACAGACAGAGCAACATAGGACAAGCAAGATGTAGCATACAGACAGAGCAACATAGAACAAAAAGCAACAAGACAAAATCCATAAAAGCAACAAAGTGTTTCCACACCTCACAAGCTACAGACAACAGACAACATGGAAAGCGACAATGCTCATGCTTTCTGAGGATGTAACAGTGATGATGGCTATTGGGCTTCCTATCAAGCACTTTGAGAGCCTGTTTGTAGACAGACTGAATAGATTTTAATGTTGTACAGCAAGCTTGGACCCAACTAGTCAAGCAGTATGTTATGTGAGGGAGTATCATAGATTTGAAGTACAGTTTTGCTACCTCTGTAGTCAAACAATTTCGTATAAATCGGAAATTAGCTAGGTTGAATTTGGTTATTTGAATTACCTTTTTCACATGCTTTTTAAAAGAGCGGTTGGAATCAAGTATGATGCCAAGGTACTTAAAATCAGATACCACCTGGACCCTCTCCCCTGACACATAGACATCTGGCTCAGTAGCATCTGTTGCCCTCTTTGTGAAGAACATGCACAGTTTTTTTCACATTGAGATGCAAACACGAGTCACTGAGCCACTTTGTAACCTGGACCATTACAGTAGTGAATTCTTGTGCAGCTTGTTGTTTGCTCTTTGCATGCACATATACCACTGTATCATCTGCATACATTTGAACTTAAGACCCAGTACAGACAGAGGGCAGATCATTAATGTACAGGCTGAACAGGAGGGACCCCAGTATTGACCCTTGGGGCACGCCCACATCATAGCTAAGAGTGGGCGACAGCTCATTGCTCACTCTGACACACTGAATTCTGCCTTCAAGGTATGATTTCATCCATCTCAAGGCATCGGGGGGAAAAGTTGAACTTGGACAATTTTGTGATGAGAATCTCATGGTTAACAGTATCAAAAGCCTTCCTTAGGTCCAGAAACACAGCCCCAACAACGTCCCCTTTGTCCATCTTGGACTTCACAGTTTCCAGAAGAAAGCAGTTGGCCGATTCTGTGGAGTGTTTCGCTCTGAAGCCGAACTGCATGGAGTGTGTTGGGTGAATATGTAAAACAAAAAAAAGTACAGGTGTTGTTTCTGCAGGAGATGCTTAGTGATGTAGTGAATGAAGTCGATTGGGGTCTCTAGTGGAAAGGGGAAGTGTGTTGAGCCATGGGACAAATTTTAGTACAAGGGTGGCAGTCCTTTTTGTCCCGGGTCTGTCTGTAAAAATGTACTCCTCAAAGGAGGTGTGTAGGGGTAGGCTGCTTGTTGTAAAAGCAGAAATTAACAACATGGATTTTGTCTTTATAGATGTGTATGCGCCTAACACAGGGAGAGAAAGAGGGATTCTATTTGGTTGTCTTAGACAGGAACTCTCACAGGTAGCGCCTGGGGAGACGCTGGTGGTCGGCGGGGACTGGAACTGTACAATGGATTTTTTACGAAAGACAAATGGGGAAGAGTCTCATTCAGTGTCAGTGGGAGTGTTAAGGAACATCATTAATCAGTTTGACCTAGTGGATGTTTGGAGAACTAAAAATCCCAACACAAGACAGTATAAATGGGTGAAGGTTTTTGGGGCTAGGGTGAGTGCAGCCCGACTTGATCGTTTTTACATGTCCAGGAATCAGAGCAATAGGCTGTTCTCCATTCTCCCGGTGGGGTTTTCGGATCACCAAATAACCATGGCTCGGCTGTCTATTTCACCAGGGCCCCGGCAGGCATCCTATTGGAAGTTTAATGTAAAACTCTTACAAGATGCCACTTTTTGCTCAGGTTTCCAGACCTTTTGGGAGATGGTGGGGGCAGCAAAGAGAGGAGTATGAGTCTCTGAGTCAATGGTGGGATGTGGGGAAAGTCCAAATTCAGCTTTTCTGTCAACAGCATACAGCTCTCTCATCCTCAGAGGCTAGGAGAGTATTGGGGGAACTAGAACGTAGTATTAGTGAGATGGAGGTAGAGATGGTGGGGCAAGGCTTCCAGGCTAATTTAGCTGAATTACGTAGGGATCTGGGCAGTTTTCTTCCAGATTAAAGCAAAGGGAGCACTTGTAAGAGCTAGGCTCTCCATGCTCAAGGAGATGGATGCTCCCAGCTCCTTCTTCTTTGGTTTGGAAAGACAGAGTGGTGAAGCCAAGGGTATGCATTGTCTATGGCTGTCTGATGGGAGGGTGACCTCTGTGGTGGGGGAGATGCGGTAGCGAACTGTGGAGTTTTATACTGAGTTGTATAGGGCAGAAATGTGTGATCCTATGTGTGTTCAGGTCTTGTTCACAGAACTCCCTAACCTCTCTCTGGCACAGAGGGATGAAATGGATATTCCTCTGTTGTCCCATGAACTGGCAGAGGCCGTAACCCAGATGTCCCCCGGTCGTGCACTGGGGGTCGATGGACTCCCAGTGGAGTTTTCAAAAGAATTCTGGGGAATAATTGGACTGAACTTCTTTTGCGTGTTGCGTGAATGCGTCGGGGTAGGAGAGTTGCCAATGAGCTGCCATCGGGCGGCTCTGACTCTCCTGCTCAAAAAAGGGGGCTTGTGAAAACTTAAGATCTGGAGACCTGTGGCATTGCTATGTGCGGACTACAAGATATTTGCCAAGGTCCTCTCTAACAGACTGAAGTCCCATCTGGACTTGATAGTACATAAAGACCAAACATATTGTGTACCGGGACGCTCAATCACGGACAACTTGTTCTTAATCAGGGACATGCTGGACTTGTCGAGAGGTTCTAATGTGAACTTTGGACTGGTCTCTTTAGATCAAGAGAAGGCTTTTGATAAAGTGGACCATGAGTATCTGTTTAATGTGAGAGTTTTTTGACCCGTGTGAAGCTGCTGTACGCTGGGGTGTCATGTATGGTCAAGGTGGGAGGGTGGCTAAGTAGTCAGTCTGGGTGAGATGGGGCATTAGACAAGGATGCCCTCTATTGGGGCATACACTAGCCATTGAGCCTTTTTTGGGCCTGCTAAGCAGGAGACTGCAGGGAGTGTGCTGGACAGGCATGGGTGTGGTGACAGGCATAGCAGTGTCAGCGTATGCAGATGATGTTTCTGTGATGGTCAGGGATGTGCAGGATATGCAGGAACTAGAGACCAGTCTGAAGGTGTACGAGGGAGCTTTGTCAGCTAAGGTAAACTGGGGCAAGAGCAAAGCTCTGTTATGTGGGGCATGGGGGATAGGGCCCCTCCTCTGCTTCCAGGGAGTTTGCAGTGGGGTTGTGAAGGGCTTAAAATATTTGGGGTGTACCTGGGCTCGGAGAGATGGGTCAGCAAGAACTGGGAGGGGCTGTCACAGGCAGTGGTGTCAAGACTGGCCAGGTGGAGGTGGCTCCTGTCCTAAGTGTCATATAGAGGGAGGGTGCTGATAATCAACATGCTCAACAACCTGATGGCATCTTCCCGGTGGCATAAACTGGCTGTCCTGCGACGCAAGCTGGTGGACCTTTTCTGGTAGGGGAATCACTGGCTGAGGGCGGCGGTGTTGTACATGAGCGTCAACGAAGTTGGGCAGGGCCTGGTGGAACTGGAGAGCAGGGTGGCTGCATTCCGACTAAAGGCGGCGCAGAGACTGCTGTATCATACTGATGTTGGCTGGAGAGAACCAGCATGTGCACTGCTGAGGAGAGCTTGCGGATTAGGGTTGGACCGGCAGCTGTTCCTCATGAGGCTGGAGAGGCTGAGTACAGCAGCTCTCTCTGATATTTACTCTGCAGTGCTGAGGGCCTGGCAGCTGCTAAGGCCCTCATGAGAAGGGGGTGTGGAGCCTGGGCCGTGGGTGTGGGAGGAGCCTATCTTCCACAACCCAGCCATCCCTTTGAGATCGGTTTAGTCGGGCACCCTGCAGAGGCGACTGATGGCAGTGAGCTTACTAAGGCTGGGTGACCTGCGACTGCTGGGAGAGGAGGGGTGGAAAACCCCAGAAGTCCTGGCACAACAAACAGGAATAACGTCTCTTAGGCTGCTGAAGAGATTCCTGGAGGAGGTCCAGGAGGCACTGTCTGGGCCGGTAAGAGGGGTGTTTGAGCGGCCAAAGGGAGAGGGGCCACCAATGTTTCCGCCACTGCAGAGGTGATGGCAGAGACTGGGGACTGGCAAGGGGGTCTGGAGGACTTGTTAGATTTTAACACTCCGAGCCTAGGGGAGTTTGGGGGGGTGGGCGATAAAGCCCTCTACAACCTCTGCATTAAGGTGAGGAACATTAGGAGCCTAACAGGAGTGAAGGCAAATCAGTGGCATGGGGTCTGTGGGGAGGAGATATTGGTGGGTTTTAGATGGAGGGGGTTCTACAAACCCCCAGCAATCAAAGTGGTCAGGGGACCTCCAGTGGAGGGTTCTACATGGAGCCCTGGCCACTAACAGCTGGTTGGCACAGGTTGTACTGGGAGTCGGGTTATGTGCTATGAGAGAAACTGTAATTCATGTGTTTTCTGTGTGCACCAGGTTAATGCCATTAATGTCTCTGTTGGAATGTCTGTGTGAGAGGTTGGGGGTGGTTTTTACTGTTGGGATGTTTATAATGGGATACAGGTATTCAAATAAGGAGAAGGCCAAATGTCTTTTGCTGAATTTTCTGTTTGCTCAGGCAAAGTTAGCTATTTGGATAACAAGGAGGAACAGGGTCAAAGGTGGGGGAATAACAGGCCCTTTACTATTATTTAATGGGATGGTCTCTGCGCGCCTTAGGGTCGAATTTGAGTTCTATAAAATGATAAAAAGTATGGCGATGTTTCAGGAGATATGGTGTGTTGGAGGGGCTGTCTGTATAGCTGGGGAAGATGTTTTGGATATACAGTTCCTTTTTGGTTTTTGTGATGTGTGGTGTTGTTTTGTATCGTGTGGTAGAGGGAAAGGTGAGTATAGTACATGTATGCAGTACAGAATATATTTTGGTGGTTTATTTTAAGGGGGGGTGAGGTTTTAATGAAATGAGAATGTTTCATTAAAGAAAGTCTAAAAGTCTCTCTCTCTCTCTCTCCCTCTCTCTCTTTTCTATTCCAACATAAACTGAACAACTGCTTTTTTTTTATGTGTGTATTTACAGTCCGACGTCTAAGGACAAGTACATATAGAGGAGAGTTTTTGGCCAGAAACTCAGACATATACTCTGGGCCACACCTCATGCACACTTTCCTACAGGCCAATGCAGTGAATATTTGAATACAGCCCAGCCCAGACTTGACTGAAACAAGCTTCTGTAAAAAAAACTCTGGATGAAGAATACTGCCTGGATGCTTAGTATCTTTACTGTATCTGAAATAGGCTAACAAATCAAATAAACTGGATGAAACGTGTTTTGGGTTAGTTGGCGGTCACAAGGCAAATGCATTGGTTCCCACTAACGCATCTTTCTATAATTGCATCCTGAATGAAATACCTTTGTATCCTTTCAGCTTTTTAAAATGAATCGCCCTTTCTTTTTTTATTAAAATAATAACTTTGAAACTGATCTGGGCCCAGTTATCACCTCAGTTGAAAGAATCAGGGAGCATCAAAGAGAGTTTCCAGTGAGGCCACAACACCATTCCAACACTGCTGAGACACAGAGCAGGGGGCCTTTCAAAGCGCAACACCAAAAGAGGTACCGGTGCGCCTGCAAATCGCTTCCCCACCTGGTGTTTTACAAATTAGCAAACTGGAAGCAGGAGCAGCAAACGCCTGCCTGATAACACACACACACACAAATACACACACACACCACTATAAAAACCGGGAGTGAGGCCAAGAGTGATCGAGGGTAAATAAATGAAATGCTTCTCATAAATCTTTCCCAACTCTTCCGCCTGCGTGATTCGTTCACACAGCCCAAATGGCAAAGATGAGGACGTTAACAAATTGCCGCTTAAAATCATATCCCAATTACATCTAACTACCTATACTACTCTGCTGAGTAGTGTGCTAGCCAGGCTATTAGCAATATAGCAACACTTATGCCGGCCTGAAAGGATGGAAAGAAAGAGAAAAACTAAACTTCCCTTTCATTCTCTTCCTCTTCTCCCCATGTGTCCCCTCCCTGCACTCAGAAAGGCTTCCAACACTTTTACAACACTACTTTAACTAACTACCCCCACTATCTTATTTTGAAGCATGTGCTTTAACTGTATCATTTGAGCTTGCACTAAAAAAGTTAACTTATCGTGCTGTTTTTTCTCTCCCCGGAAGTGCAAATTCTGCAATATTTCTCAAGCGTTTCATAAGGTTTTCAATTTGGGGCTGGTTGGCCCCCACGGCTACATTCATCATCAGTCCTCTCTTCTCTTCCTCCTGATGAACTTAGATGATGTGACAGATCATAGGGCCCCTCTTCCTCCTCTTCCTCTTCTTCTTCTACTCATCTTTTAATGGAGAAAAGCCATTATATCAGGGGATTTAAGTCACGCTCCAAGAAATCAATCAAAGCGACACTTCCCGGGACAACATACTTAATACGGCGCTGCCGAAAGAATCCGTGTGGAAAGATGAGGGGAAAATATTTAACCTTTTACTGCAGTGGGCTAAATCAGGGTCACACAGAGTGTTTCTTGGTAGTTTTAAACAAATCTACTTTGAAACAAAAGTGTACACCTCAGACACATGGTTATGGGCTTAGAAAAAAGAAGACACCTGTACCGTGTCTGATATAGAGTTGAAATGTATTACATTTTGAGTTTGCCTCCCAATATTACACTTTATATACATCACAGAAGACTGAAATATAACAAAACTGACATAGAAACACTGGATTTTTGGCGTAATTATAAAAATATTTGTTAATTAATTATGAAATTATGAAGAACATTATTACCATTACACCACTAAAGGGCGCTTTGGTCATTTGACTTCAGAAAAGGGCTGCAATGCGGACATTCTAAATACTCAAATGTGTGTGTGTGCATGTATGCGTTTTTTTGCGTGTGTGTGTGTGTACGTGCATGTTACTGTGTCTCTGTGCATGTCACTGTGTCTTTGTACGCGCGTCGATGTGTGTGTTTCTTCGTGCGTGCGTATCTGCGTGCTTGCATTCGTGTGTGCGAAGAATCCAGAAGAATGGTTAGAACTCAGTTGGTAGCGCAAGGTGCTTGCAACGCCAGGTTTGTGGGTTCGATTCCCACGGGGGACCAGTACAAAAAAGGGTACAAAAATGCATCCATTCTGTCGTGGAAATTCCAATCAATAATGAGGAGAGACAAGTTCAAACACCAATCGGGATATTACTTTATTCAAAATGTATTAACAAGGAAAGCAGGTTACACCACACACACACAAGTGAATGATGTGAGTGCTCTGCAATAACAATGGCTGGTCGACGAACCACCCTTAGATGATTCGTTGAAAGCCCCGACGCAAAGATACACCCCTTTAGTCTACATGACAAACAAAAGATGTGCGGAATGGGTCACAAGGTTAGGATTCATATGAAATAAATAATTCACAGCAGACAGTATCTACTGTAAAGACTGTTCTCATTGTGTAGAAACCAGGATCTGGCCCCCAAAACAAGGTTCCTCTCATCATTATCCATACCTGACCCATCTCCTCACTGGTACCTCCCAGTACACAAAACACCAACTCATCCTATGGAATGCAGGTTCTGAGAGAGGACAAGACCACCATAAAACTGTTGCTAGTGTTACATCTCAGAAGCTCCTCTCGGTTCACACAGACACAATAGAGTACTAAGAATCCCCTATTCTGTTGCATAAAACAACCATTTGATGCAATAACAGTATTAAAACATAATCTTGCAATTTCCCCATCATAATTCACTACTGTAAGTCGCTCTGATACAGGCGTCTGCTAAATTACTAAAATGTGAATGTAAACAAGAATGACATTATTTACTGAGCATCTAAGAAAGAGAAACAGGGATACAGTACTGTATGTTTCTGAAGGGTGGACTGCAAGGACATAGGAGGGACAGTCTATAGTTAGCTTTATCATATGTACCATAGCATGAATGAGGCAGCTCATTCATGCTATGGTTGACAGATTAGACGATCATAACTGGCTGTACTGTAGTTAGCCTTTAGCGTAGCTACTGTTGTCATGGATGGGAATAATGGAAAAAATATTATGCTCCAGGCTGTGGAAAGATGAAAGGGACATCATATTATGTTGGATTTGGTTATTGTTCCATAGATATGAATAATGTGGACTGTTCCTTTATTATGTAAAGTAAGTGTTCCATCTCCATCTCTTTCCCTCCATCTCTCACAATAAAGAATTTCAAGACTCACAGTGAGTATTCCGTAATGCAGCAGAACATCTGACAGTGAGTTAGTTACAGTGAGTCATAACTCCAAATCATTAGCCTGTTGGATGTTTCACATAAGCTTATCGTATGTTAACATGTTTAGCCTTTATTTAATTTTAAGTTACTGTAAAACACAAATAAAAAACAATGTATGTTTTTCAATTGAGAATGAAATTAAATTAGAACCTTGCTAGTTTTTGTGCTAGAAGTGGTAGAGATCAAACGCACACGCACACACACACACAGACAAACACGATTGTTGCTAATTTGGAGGACTGTGTGCGTTGGGTGGAGTGGGGGGGCAGTGGGGGGGCGTTGGGGGGGGCTCACAACATGACAGTAATTGACGTCTGCAGCCAGTGTCCCCTGCGGTCATCACAGTCCCAGAGGGCCTCCCAAAACCTCCACACACACCCACGCCATCTCCCACCATGAGCTCCACATCAAAGATACACGCCCCACAGCACCTGTAGAACACATACCTGCTCTTCCTGTGTTGCCCCGAGCAACACATCTGCACACTGCCATGTGACCCCTCCCATTCCCAACCATACAGACCCCTGAACCAACAGCATACAGTCACTGCGTATACACTGGCAAACACCAGGAGAAGAGAGGGAACGAGAGAAACACACAGAGGGAGGGCTAGAGGGAGGTTTGCAGACAGTGTGAGGCAGAAAAAGTTAGCAAAGGATTAAAGGCTACAGGATGAATTGAAGACAAGCTCAGGCCTTTGCGTAGAATAGCCTCAAGTCTAATTTCTCAGGAATCTACCCTCACAAATAAAACAATCCGAGCTTGAAGATTGCATCAAATCACATTCTTCAAACTAATAATCTATTTCCTGAAAAACAGCCTAATATGATGACTGATCCACTGCCAACCAACCAGTGTCTCTTTGGTGTGATTGTAGTGGTCATATTTATCCTACATGTATGCCCGTAAGGACGGTTTAGGATACGCTGTCGTTGTTTCATTACTAACAAAGTGAATTTATTCCCATGTCCCCCCGGGCAGTAACTGTGGTATACTGTACATAATGAAAAAGTCGGGAGACAGATGTGTTGACGCCGTTGTTATTATTGTGTCATACCCTGTCAGAAAACTCATGTTTCTTTTAATCTCTGTTCTGTTAGCAAAAAAGTTCAATCTGCTCTCCAAGTCTTTTTGCATTTATTTAATTTCTCTCTCCTGAGGCATGGAAAATACAAAAGGAGGGAAGGAAGGGAGAGCGAGGGAAGGGAGAATAAGAAGGAGAGAGTGGGAGAGGATAGAGAGAGAGATGGAGAAGGGAGATGGGGAAAGAGGGAGGGATAGAGAGTGGGAAGGGAAGGGAGAGAGGGAGGGAGAAAAAGAAGGAAAGATATGGAGAGAGGAGATGGGGAAAGACGGAGGGATAGAGAGTGGGAAGGGAAAAGGAGGAAAGGGAGAGAGGGAGAATAAGAAGGAGAGAGATGGAGACAGGAGATGGGGAAAGACGGCGGGATAGAGAGTGAGAAGGGAGAACAGCAAACTAGGAAGACTAAGGCAGAAAGAGGGTGACAGAGAGGAGACAAAGAGAGATGCAGGAGAGAGAGAGAGATGGAAGACAGAGAAAGTAGAGAGAGGGGTGGAGAGCAAACTAGGAGAACAAAGGCATTGGTGTAGTCATTAATAATCTATTCATTTATTGACCTATTGAATGACAGGAGTGCTGGTTAGTGGCTGAGCTGAGCTACTACACAGTTCATGTGTTTGACACTTTGTTGCAGAGTACACGACAACACATTACAATACAATACACCCTTTACAACCGTACCTCAAAACCCTCCTCTCCATATTTTACACTGTTGATCATTTTGTAGAACTTAAACTCAATTCTGAGGCACATACAGACCATCCCTTTGAATAATAACACCGGGTCTGTTAGCCCCCGTCACCACTCACACAAAGGTCAGGGGCCACAGCTACTTACAGTGAGGGGAAAAAGTATTTGATCCCCTGCTGATTTTGTACGTTTGCCCACTGACAAAGAAATGATCAGTCTATCATTTTAATGGTAGGTCTATTTGAACAGTGAGAGACAGAATAACAACAACAAAATCCAGAAAAACGCATGTCAAAAATGTTATAAATTGATTTGCATTTTAATGAGGGAAATAAGTATTTGACCCCCTCTCAATCAGAAAGATTTCTGGCTCCCAGGTGTCTTTTATACAGGTAACGAGCTGAGATTAGGAGCACACTCTTAAAGGGCGTGCTCCTAATCTCACCTTGTTACATGTATAAAAGACACCTGTCCACAGAAGCAATCAATCAATCAGATTCCAAACTCTCCACCATGGCCAAGACCAAAGAGCTCTCCAAGGATGTCAGGGACAAGATTGTATACCTACACAAGGCTAGAATGGGCAACAAGACCATCGCCAAGCAGCTTGGTGAGAAGGTGACAACAGTTGGTGCGATTATTCGCAAATGGAAGAAACACAAATGAACTGTCAATCTCCCTCGGCCTGGGGCTCCATGCAGGATCTCACCTCGTGGAGTTGCAATGATCATGAGAACGGTGAGGAATCAGCCCAGAACTATACGGAAGGATCTTGTCAATGATCTCAAGGCAGCTGGGACCATAGTCACCAAGAAAACAATTGGTAACACACTACGCCTTGAAGGACTGAAATCCTGCAGCGCCCGCAAGGTTCCCCTGCTCAAGAAAGCACATATACATGCCCGTCTGAAGTTTGCCAATGAACATCTGAATGATTCAGAGGACAACTGGGTGAAAGTGTTGTGGTCAGATGAGACCAAAATGCAGCTCTTTGGCATCAACTCAACTCGCTGTGTTTGGAGGAGGAGGAATGTTGCCTATGACCCCAAGAACACCACCCCCGCCGTCAAACATGGAGGTGCTAACATTATGCTTTGGGGGTGTTTTTCTGCTAAGGGGACAGGACAACTTCACCGCAACAAAGGGACGATGGACGGGGCCATGTACTGTCAAATCTTGGGTGAGAACCTCCTTCCCTCAGCCAGGGCATTGAAAATGGGTCGTGGATGGGTATTCCAGCATGACAATGACCCAAAACACATGGCCAAGGCAACAAAGGAGTGTCTCAAGAAGAAGCTCATTAAGGTCCTGGAGTGGCCTAGCCAGTCTCCAGATCTTAATCTCATAGAAAATCTGTGGAGGGAGCTGAAGGTTCGAGTTGCCAAACGTCAGCCTCGAAGATCTGCAAAGAGGAGTGGGACAAAATCCCTCCTGAGATGTGTGCAAACCTGGTGGCCAACTACAAGAAACGTCTGACCTCTGTGATTGCCAACAAGGGTTTTGCCACCAAGTACTAAGTCACATTTTGCAGAGGGGTCAAATACTTATTTCCCTCATTAAAATGCAAATCATTTTATAACATTTTTGACATGCGATTTTCTGGATTTTTAAAATTATAGACTGATTATTTCTTTGTCAGTGGGCAAACGTACAAAATCAGCAGGGGATCAAATACTTTTTTCCCTCACTGTATATGCACTGCCCCCGTCTAAAAATACTGTGTTTGTGTGTTTGTGTGTTTGTGTGTGCGCATGCATGCGCAAGTGTGTGTACTTGTGTATTTGTGGGTGTGTGCCTACCTGTGTGTGTGCACGCTCGTGTTGTGTTTGTGTTGTGTGTGCGTGCATGCGTGCATGCGTGTGTGTGTGTGTATGTGCATTCATGTGTTTGTGTCCTTGCGTGCGAGAGGCAGAATGACAGAAAGTTTTCTGGAGTTCCAATCCACCATCATGATATGCTTGACTTCTTTTTCTCATTGTTTTGGAGTAGAGGTTCTGTATTTGGGAAATCTGTCAAACATACAGACACCCAGGTCTCAGCGCTCAGTTAAAAAAAACTTTAGCAGAGACTCTGAAAAGGCGTTTTTTTTCCCTCAAATGACTCAGTATTTACCTGAGTGATTTGACAGTGTGGAATGGAGCAGCAGCGGTTTCATCTTGTTTTCCAATACAGCCTTGCCATCTCACAATAAAGCAGTGTTATTTCCCACCGCGGTCAATGCCGGGCTCCTGTCTGAAATATAAAAACTCTGAGAACTCGCACAGTTTGAAGTAAAGACATGCTGGGTGTTACAGTACAAACATATATTTGTCCACAGTGGGTTCAGGGACAACAGATCAACAGATTTTCTACAGATTGAAAAGGGCCAGTGTGTATTGGGGACACTGCTTGTGCATGGGGACGCTAATTGAAAAACATGTTTTGTAGGGGCTGTCACCAGGTCAAAATATGTACTGACTTCCAAACAGAGTGCTTTGCAAAGTGATTTAGTTCAGGAAACAAATTAGTGCATTTTTTAAGAGACAAATTGCATTGTATTCTGTGAAACTGTATAAGTGTGGAAGTGCTGTTTGGTGTTGGTAGCTGAATATAAGAGTATGCAATTTACTCATCCAAAATAATGTTTTGTTGATTACCGGGACATTGATGTAGTCATTAATAATCTATTCATGTATTGACCTATTGAATGTCAGGAGTGCTGGTTAGTGGCCGAGCTGACTCACTACAGAGTTCATGTGTTTGACACTTTGTTGCAGAGAGAGAGAGAGAGAGAGAGAGAGAGAGAGAGAGAGAGAGAGAGAGAGAGAGAGAGAGAGAGAGAGAGAGAGAGAGAGAGAGAGAGAGAGAGAGAGAGAGAGAGAGAGAGAGAGAGAGAGAGAGAGAGAGAGAGAAATGGATGGAGAGGCAGAAATAAAATAAAAGAAAGAAGTAGAAAAAAAGAGTATAAATAAAGGAAGGAACGTAACACTTTATTTGGATAGTAAACTCTATGTCTGAAGGGAAAAATGCTTGGAAAGAGGAGAACTGGGGCAAGTAGGGAGGGAAGCAGGACGTTTGAGGTGCTGGTCAGGCACTGGGGGAGATTGGAAGCCTTTATTGGGGCTTTGTGAAGGCTTTGACACAGAGCCAGGGATGGACCGGTCAGAGGGGGGAGGAGGGAGGAGAGGATGAGGGGCTTAGGTGGACGAGGGGGATAATGTGGCAGGAGTGAGAGGAGGGGAGATCAGTAAGGGAGTGGAGGTGAGGAAAGGGAAAGAGAGGGAGGGAGTGAGGGTGTGGTGGGGTGAGGAGTGATGGGGTGGGGGGGAGAGACTACACTACAAAGTGTTCCACCAGGACTCCGAATCAAATTCAGCTCACATTCCATCCCTTTCTACATCTATCCATCTATCTCTCCCCCTGGCTCTATCCTTTCCTTTCATACCTATCTCATGAATCCTCCTTCAATCCCCTCTTTACTTTATCTGTCCTCACTCTGTTCATATTGACTAAACTTTCAATCACGCTGTTTGGCTTATTAGAGATTCTCTATGAGAGTCACATTGGTCCCTCCCCCTATCCTGTCTGATAGAGTTGTCAGGAAGTGTTTGGGAGATGCTGGTTGGCTGGGGGATACTTTTTGAAGAGGGGGTGAAAATTGCAAATAGGACAGCCTGAAAGACTTGGTCCAATAGGGAGAGAGTAAAGGCGCAATACGAATTCAATAATTAAAAGAATTTAAACTTTCAGATAGCACATGACCACAATATAAAATAATGGAAAGAGTCATTCATTTCTAAAAGCAGGGGAGTTCCAAGGTCTGGGAGGCGTAGAGGGAAGTGTCCTAAATTCAGGCCCACTCCAGACTGTCGTGGCTAGGGTGCGAGGCTTGGAGGCCCTGAGCTACCCATGGTGGTACTGTGAATCAATGGTGACTGACATGGTCATTATGTGGACTTGGGAACGGCTGTCGGAGTAATGCACCACAAGGTCCCAGCGGAGGAACACAGAGGCACTTGTGGAGGGAGGTGGAACAGACACAGGAACAGAGGCTGTTTCTCAGCCTGATTGTTAATGCACAACAGTACACATACTGTACACACACATACATAGTGTTGTGTGTGTGTGTGTGTGTGTGTGTGTGTGTGTGTGTGTGTGTGTGTGTGTGGCAATGATGAAATCTGTAGCTTTTTCTCTTGTAAAATGTCAGGCACAGTGGGAATAGAGTAGACTACCGCAAGGATGCAGACAAACAGAGAAAAAGAGTGAAGAAAAGGGGAGGTGGAGAGACAAAGAGAGGTAGGCAAAGATTGACAAAATGAGGTTGAGACAGCAAGATAGATTGGCGATAGAAAGGTACTGTATGTAGAACGACTAAGAGGGAGTGATAGAAAGAGAGGTAGAGGTAGAGTGATAGAAAGAGAGGTAGAGGTAGAGTGATAGAAAGACAGGTAGCGGTAGAGTGATAGAAAGAGAGGTAGAGGTAGAGTGATAGAAAGAGAGGTAGAGGTAGAGTGATAGAAAGAGAGGTAGCGGTAGAGTGATAGTGGTAGAAATATAATTTGAGGTAGTATCTCTAAGAGGGAGGGAGAGAGAGAAAAAAATGATAGAACGGTAGGTAGGAGTGAAAGAAAGATAAGTAAAGAGAGGTATAGAAAGACTGAAAGAGGTAAAGTGATAGAAAGAGAGATAGAGGTATAAAAGTAGAGGGAAGCCTGCCAGAAACCGCAGGGACAGGACAGGATTGATGCTTTGACCTTTGCCGAGCACGGCTGTGATTTCTTCTGTATTTATAATCCTTAAGCCTCCTCTCCTCCTCCTCTCCTCCTCTCCTCCTCCTCTCCTCCTCCGTTCCTCCGTTCCTCCACCCCAACTCTCCTGCTCCCTCGCTCCTAGAATAGATGAGCTGGGGCAATGGCGATAAAAACGGAAACGCAGGTCGGAAAAGCGTGGTAAAACCACCCTCCCATCCGGGCTGAGGAGGAGAAGACAATCCGAATGGTCGGGCTATTTATAAAGAAATGTAGCTGTATCCTGAATGACAGACAGGGTAATGGATATACACAGTAATGGCCTTTCATATTGTATCAATATACACAAGGTGTACAAAACATTAGGAACACCTGGTCTTTCCATGACATAGACTGACCAGAGGAATCCGATTGAAAGGTATGATCCCTTATTCCCTTATACAATGTAGAAAATAGTACAAATAAAGAAAAATCATTGAATGAGTAGGTGTGTCCAAACATGTTACTGGTACTGTATATAAAGTGTACATTTGGGATGCGAACTCAAAATGTAATACATTTCAACTCTATATCTGACATGATACAGGTGTCTTCTTTTTTTAAGCCCATAACTATGTGTGTGAGATGTACACTTTTGTTTCAAAGTAGATTTGTTTAAGACTACCAAGAATCACTGGGTGACCCTGATTTAGCCCACTGCAGTAAAAGGTTAAAGCATGGATTGGTATGTGTGCCATTAAGAGGGTGAATGGACAAGACAAAATATTTAAGTGCCTTTGAACAGGGTATGGTAGTAGGTGCCCGGCGCACCGGTTTGAGTGTCTCAAGAACAGCAACGCTGCTGGGTTTTCACGCTCAACAGTTTCCCGTGTGTATCAAGAATGGTCTACCACCCAAAGGACATCCAGTCAACTTGACACATCTGTGGGAAGCATTGGAGTCAACATGGACCAGCATCCCTGTGGAACGCTTTAAACACCTTGTAGAGTCCATGCCCTAACAAAACTGAGGCTGTTCTGAGGGGCTGTTCTGAGGGACTGTTCTGAGGGGCTGTTCTGAGGGGCTGTTCTGAAGGGCTGTTCTGAAGGGCTGTTCTGAGGGGCTGTTCTGAAGGGCTGTTCTGAAGGGCTGTTCTGAGGGGCTGTTCTGAGGGGCTGTTCTAAAGGGCTGTTCTGAGGGGCTGTTCTGAAGGGTGACAACTCTATTAGGAAGGTGTTCCTAATGTTTGTAGTCTCTGTCTCAATACAACATTGATAAATGTGTACAAACTCTGGTGCTGCATTATGTGTTCAGGAATATAAGCCTAGACAGTTCAGGAACAACTTCATGCAGAAGTGGCTCAGTGGCTCAGTTGGTAGAGCATTGTGTTAGCAACGCCAGGGTTGTGGGTTCGATTCCCATGGGAGACCAGTATGGGAAAAAATGTATGAAATGTATGCATTCACTACTGTAAGTCGCTCTGGATAAGACTGTCTGCTAAAATGTAAAAAATGTGAATGTAGAAAAAGACACAACAGCAATACACTCACAACTCTGGCATATTTACATTGATGTGATCACTGAAAAGGTTGATTAATGTGCAAATATGCACACTCAAACATGTTCCTGACCACCCACACACATAGGCCCTATTCAACCACCTAGCCTTTCCATACATATTACAAGCCTCTCAGACTAATAGTCCCATACTTAGTGAGAGGCATTAGGAGGTGTCCCAGCACTCCTGGTAATCAGGTCAGTCTCTCTTAATTACCCATCATCCTCCAGATCCAATTTAAACCATAGCCTTGTTAAACTCTCTCTCCCTAGCCTCACCATGCCTCATCTTTCTCTACACTCTCTCTCTCGTCCTCCATAGCCATGCCTCCTGTCACACTCTCCATTTAATGACAGTCTACCTCTTGCTTCCCTTCCATCCCCCTCTTACTCTCTTAGTGTCAATCTGTTCTAAACCATCCTTAGGCTTTGTGTATTGTTTACGGCAGGCTCCGTATTCCACCCTTTCTCATTTCTCCCCCCCCCACTCAATGTATGTTCCCTCCCTTCTCTCTTCCCTTCTCCAGTCAGTCCAGGATGTCACATCACTGTCCTCTGTATTGTTTATGCTGTGGTCTTGTCTCAGAGAGTTTTCATTAATCATGCCTGCTCTGTCCCAACACACACATAACTTAATCAACTTAACCTCTATTGGTCCCGTAGTCCCTTATTGGCTATCAGAACAGAAAGACCCCCAGAAAACACTGACAACTACCACCTTCATAACACAGCACTACATTTATAAAAGACTACACACTCTTAGCACCTTTTTTTCTATCTAGACCCTAAAAGGATACTTTGGCTGTCTCCCTAGTAGAACCCTTTGAAGAACCCTTTTGGGTCCCATGTGGGACCCTTTCCACAGAGGGTTCTACATGAAACCCAAAAGGGTTTTACCTGGGACAAAAAAGGGTTATCCTATAGGGACAGAGGGTACAGATGACTTAAAGATTTGTTATAGAATTGAACTCAACATGTCATCAAAAAGCCTGGAGTTGACTTTCTATCACAAAAGTCCTGTACTAGACTAACGGACTTATAGAGAGAAGAGAAGGTGAATTGAAATTTCAGGACCAGCTTAACCTGACTGTTTGAATTAAACGGAGGACCTTCTCTCCAGTGGGACCCCCTCAGGGGATTATTTACAGCAGTATGGCATCCTATCTTTGGCAGAGAGATGGGGGGTGTCCAGGCAGACAGTTTGGGTGACTAGTACTCTACTATAGGGTGCTGACGTGCGGTTCCAGGAAGGTCATTCTCAATGCAATCATCCGTTGTGATAATAAATATTAGCAATAGCGATATTACTGTTTAAAGTAGATGTCTACGTTCTCCAGAGATTGCAAGAGAATTTATATGTTCATGCAGTGCCCATCATGAATGTTTCAGCCTCTCTGTTGTTTTTAACGCCTAGTTTCTAGTGCAAAAAGCAGTCTGTATCTTCCAATCATAGAGCAGATACAAGTCACGTGATCCGCGAGTGAACACGTGTGTTCACCAACAGATCACGTCACTTGCATCTGCCCCATGATTGGACGGTACAGCAGCTATCGAGCGGCATCATGTGATCGCCAACAGATCACGTGACTTGCACCTGCTCTGTGACTGGACAACACAGACCTCAATGCTGTATGGGAGGAGTAGTTTGTTTGCCTCCTAACTCAGGCATGTACACAGTCTTGCACCTTTGATTTTTATTTCATATATCTTTATTATTTTGAAGGACATTTCTAGTCTTTTGAATTAATGGTTCAACACTGCGATTGTTGTTTACCTATTCAAGTTTTGGAACCATGATAACCAGTATGTTGCTGAAATGGGTATGCTAAATAGGAGTGGCCGTGTCACTTCCAGAACCAAAACCAGAGAAAATAGGGGGGCAGCCCGACGGAGCCCTATTATAAGTTTGTCTATCCCCCTTACTCTCCCTCACATTAACCTGTCTGGGCTAGGGGGCAGTATTTTCACGGCCGGATAAAAAACGTACCCGATTTAAAACCTGTTATGGATAGGGGGCAGTATTTTCACGGCCGGATAAAAAACGTACCCGATTTAATCTGATTACTACTCCTGCCCAGAAACTAGAATATGCATATAATTAGTAGATTTGGATAGAAAACACTCTAAAGTTTCTAAAACTGTTTGAATGGTGTCTGTGAGTATAACAGAACTCATATGGCAGGCCAAAACCTGAGAAGATTCTATACAGGAAGTGCCCTGTCTGACAATTTGTTCTCCTTCTAGGGCATCTCTATCAAAAATACAGCATCTCTGCTGTAACGTGACATTTTCTAAGGCTTTCATTGGCTCTCAGAAGGCACCAGAGAGTGGAATGAGAGCTCTCCAGTCTCTGGGCAAAAAACAGCAGGGGTTTTCGTGAGTGGTCCTTCTGAGAACAATGACACTGGAGCGCGCGTGCACGAGACGACTCCATCTTTTACTTTCAGTGTTTGAACGAATACAACGTCGCCCGGTTGGAATATTATCGCTATTTTACAAGAAAAATAGCATAAAAACTGATTTTAAACAGCGTTTGACATGCTTCGAAGTACGGTAGTGGAATATCTAGAATTTTTTTGTCACGAAATGCGCCCGCGCATCACCCTTCGGATAGTGACTTGAACGCTCGAACAAAACGGAGCTATTTGGATATAACTATGGATTATTTCGAACCAAAACAACATTTGTTGTTTAAGTGGAAGTCCTGGGAGTGCATTCTGACTAAGAACAGCAAAGGTAATCCAATTTTTCTTATAGTAAATCTGAGTTTGGTGAGGGCCAAACTTGGTGGGTGTCAAATTAGCTAGCCATGATGGCCGGGCTATGTACTCAGAATATTGCAAAATGTGCTTTCACCGAAAAGCTATTTGAAAATCTGACACGGCGATTGCATAAAGGAGTTCTGTATCTATAATTCTTTAAATAATTGTTATGTTTTTTGTGAACGTTTATCGTGAGTAATTTAGTAAATTCACCGGAAGTTTGCGGTGGGTATGCTAGTTCTGAACAAAACATGCTAATGTAAAAATCTGTTTTTTGATATAAATATGAACTTGATTGAACAAAACATGCATGTATTGTATAACATAATGTTCTAGGAGTGTCATCTGATGAAGATCATCAAAGGTTAGTGCTGCATTTAGCTGTGGTTTTGGTTTTTGTGACATATATGCTTGCTTTGAAAATGACCGTGTGATTATTTCTGGGAGGGTGCTCTCCTGACATAATCTAATGTTTTGCTTTCACTGTAAAGCCTTTTTGAAATCGGACAATGTGGTTAGATAAAGGAGAGTCTTGTCTTTCAAATGGTGTAAAATAGTCATATGTTTGAGAAATTGAAGTTATAGCATTTTTGAGGTATTTGTATTTCGCGCCACGCTATACGATTGGATATTGGTGAGGCGTTCCGCTAGAGGAACGTCTGTCCCTAACAGGTTTTTAAACAGTTATTGTTTCAGTTAGAGTATCCCATACAAACAAATGATAGGTCATAAGCTCATACAAGAACATTTAACTTCACTGGTATCGTGTTATGAGCTCTCCATTGAATCTTAACCTACCTGAATGGTAAGACAAATCAGCAAAGAGCAAGCATTGATTTTTATTTCAGTGTTTTCAAAGACTTTTAAAAGATTCAATGTTGTGGAACAGAATATGAGAGCAGGGTGGATGGGTTCATTGATGTGGGCTTATTTTTTTCTGTAGCCGTATTGAGTTGTTGTTTGTGTCAGGCCATTTCTCCTCTCTGACTGGCTGACCTTTCCCTCTGTCAGTGATGTCAGAGTATAAAGCTCATACAGGACAAATCTGACCCCTGAACTTATAAACACTCTGGTCTGAGTGTCCTGCTGACCTCCTCTCAAGAGGAACATACGCACGGGCATGCACGCAATGGGATAGAGTTTAAACATCGGAATGGGATAGAGTTTAAACATCGGAATGGGATAGAGTTTAAACATCGGAATGGGATAGAGTTTAAACATCGGAATGGGATAGAGTTTAAACATCGGAAATGGATCGAGTTTAAAAGAGGTTAAACATCGGAATGGGATGGTGTTTAACTTCTTTGGGACCTGAGTAGCTTGGATGAATAAGGTGCCCAGAGTAAACTGCCTGCTACTCAGGCCCAAAAGCTAGAATATGCATATAATTAGTAGATTTGGATAGAAAACACTCTGAATTTTCTAAGACTGTTTGAATGATGTCTGTGAGTATAACAGAACTCATATGGCAGGCAATAACCTGAGAAAAAATCCAACCAGGAAGTGGGAAATCTGAGGTTTGTAGTTTTTCAAGTGATTGCCAAGCCAATATACAGTGTCTGTGGGGTCAGATTGCACTTCCAAAGGCTTCCACTAGATGTCAACAGTCTTTAGAACATTGTTTCAGGCTTCTACCGTGAAGGGGGAAAGAATAAGAGCTGTTTGAATCAGAGGTCTGGCAGAACGCCATGAGCTAAATCACGCATGCAGCCGTGAGCTGCGTTCCCTTTCATTTCTAAAGACAAAGGAATTGTCCGGTTGGAATATTATTGAAGATTTATGATAAAAACATCCTAAAGATTGATTCTATATATTGTTTGACATGTTTCTACAAACTGTAATGGAACCTTTTTGACTTTCGTCTGGACTTAGTGCCTGCGCCTTGTGCATTTGGAATAGTGAACTGAAAGCTCGAACAAAAAGAAGGTATTTGGACATATAGATTAACTTTATCTAACAAAACAAACATTTATTGTGGAACCGGGATCCCTGGGAGTGCATTCCGATGAAGATCAAAGGTAAGTGAATATTTATAACATTATTTCTGACTTTTGTTGACTCCACAATATGACGGGTATCTGTATGGCTTGTTTTGGTGGCTGAGTGCTGTACTCAGATTATCGCAAGGTGTGCTTTCGCCGTGAAGCTTTTTTGAAATCTGACACACGGTTGCATTAAGGAGAAGTTTATCTATAATCCTATGCATAACACTTGTATCTTTCATCAAAGTTTATGATGAGTATTTCTGTAAATTGATGGGGCTCTCTGCAAAATCACCGGATGTTTTGTAGGCAAAACATTACTGAACATAACGCGCCAATGTAAATTGAGATTTTTTTGATAAAAATATGAACTTTTTCGAACAAAACCTACATGTATTGTGTAACATGAAGTCCTATGAGTGCCATCTGATGAAGATCATCAAAGGTTAGTGATTCATTTTCTCTCTTTTTCTGCTTTTTATGACTCCTCTCTTTGGCTGGAAAATGGCTGTATGTTTTTTTGTGACTAGGCGCTGACCTAACATAATCGTATGGTGTGCTTTCACCGTAAAGCCTTTTTGAAATCAGACACTGTGGCTGGATTAACAAGAAGTTCATCTTTAAAATGGTGTATAATACTTGTATGTTTGAGGAATTGTAATTATGAGATTTCTGTTGTTTTGAATTTGGCACCCTGCAATTTCACTGGCTATTGTCGAGGTGTCCACATATCCCAGAGAGGTTTTAAACATTGGAATGGGATAGAGTTTAAACATAGGAATGGAATAGAGTTTAAACTTAGGAATGGGATAGTGTTTAAACAGGACTGGGATAGAGTTTAAACATCGGAATGCAATAGACTTTAAACACATCTTGGACTGAAAGTCGAAATGAAAGTTAGGTACCTGAAGCCTTTTTCTTCTCCTCTCCTCCTCTGCTACTCTTCCCCCTCTCCTCTACTATGATTTTTAGTCTTCTCATATTCCTTCCCTCCTTTCAAGCCTATCCAACGCCTTTGAACATTGCAAAACAGAGAGCGAGAGAGGTTGTGAAATGGAGGGAATGCAGAAAGAAAGAGAAAGAAAGAGTTTCCTGGCCCAGGCTGTAGATAGCTGCTTTCACATGCTAATTTCACACATTACTTAGCCCTTCCCAAAACTACTGACAAGCACGGCCTCCTGATTATTCCCACCATGCATTATCCTTCCACAAATTACATTGCTCGGCACTGCACAACTATCCCATCCATCCCCTCGCCGCTGTCAGCCCTGGCCTGATTTGGAAATATTGTTTAATTATCCTCAGAGAGAAAGGGGCTGTGTCCCAAGTGGCACCCTATTCCCCATATAAGGCCCACACGGCTCTGGTCAAAAGTAGTGCACTAAATAGGGAATAGGGTGCCATTTGGGATGCAGACAAGGTCTGTAATAGCAGCTAGGTTCAGAATGTGTTAAAAATGTGTTAACAAAAAAACATTCTTTATGCCCACAGCCAGCCATTATTGGCCCATTTATCAGGTGGCGCATGTGAGAGCAGTGTAAAAACAGTCACACTAAATATACATCTATCACCAGCCGGCACGCTCACAACGTCTGCCTGCTGCAACACTGCCTGTCTGTGTTCAGAGAAAGGCCTTGTATTGGAAACCATGGGACTGGAGACAACAGGAGTCTGAGTCTCCTATGCTGGTGGTAACAGAACTAGTCACATCCAGGCCCATGTATCAGATCAGAACTCTCTAGTGCATTGAGTTTTCTTATTTGTATTTATTAATTGCCGATACCCAACTGCCAAACCCATAGGATTCATTACCAAACTTTTCATGATAAAAGTGACTCTTTTTCTATTTCAGTTTTTCAAAGAGCACAAATTGTTATTCAGGAGTAAGAGTGTTTCTATTGGGAGGATGTGTTTGATATTCTGCTGAGCGCTGATGGTTAGAACACTGAGCCACTCTCTGTTCTGTCTGTTGGGACTACTGGAGCATGGATTTTGTACACACACACACACACACACACACACACACACACACACACACACACACGCACACACACACGTGCACGCACACACAAACACACACGCTCTCTCTCTGCCGTCTGTCTACTGGGACTGTGAGGATGGCTCTTTAGGTAAACACACTCTCTAATTAGAGACGCATACGGACTATGAAGCACTCTGTGTCCTGCTAATGCTTAATTACATTTAATACACACACACACACACACACACACACACACACACACACACACACACACACACACACACACACACACTCACAAGCACACGTGCCTACTGTACTTGCATGTACCCCTGTGCAGTATGTGCTGTATGCAGGATGTATTATATTCCTGCACATGTCTCTTTCATACAGATAGATACAATTCATATTTGACAAGTGGCTGCAAGTTGTAAACCTCCAGTGACAGACAGAGAGTGTTTAAAGAGGTCAGCAGATCAGGTAGGGAAAGAACAAGCCCATTTCTGAACAATGAAAGACAAGTGAATGGAGATAAAAGCGTCTTCCAGATATATAGGCGCAAAAGATAAAAAGGCAGATAGTTAGTAATCGTTCCATTAGAGCGTCGTTCACACCGTAATTATGTCTCTGTGCTCTCTACAGAGGTCAGACAGAAGCAGTGAAAGCTCATTCCACGAGTTTACAAACTGCTCTTGAACCTGTGAATCAAAGTTCAAAGGTCGCGATACATTCTCCTACCGCCATCTGAAAGAATCACCTGTTGACGATAGCGTGAGCGGAAGGAAAAGGGTGAAAGAGAAAAAGAAAGAGAGAAAGAGGAGTAGAGGAGTAGGAGGTGATGGTGGGTGGCGGTGTTACAACAACATAGGAATCAATATGGGCGTAGGCCAGGTTTCAATTCATTCCAAAACAACACGCATGAATTCTTTCCAATTTCCAGCTAATATTGCCATTCTGCACGCCTGCACCCCCTCTGCCACCATCGCACCGCACAAATCCCCAGATATCTGTCAGAACCTGAGACCAAAAACAGATTGAAGGGGGAAAAATAAGAAAAGGTAGTGAGAGTTTTTTGGTCTCTGTCATCTGTAGCAGAATGGAAAGTAGCCCCTTGATATAGATGCTAAGAGCGAGAACTTTTCATTTAATCTTTTTTCCTTTCTCTTCCAAGCCCCATAGCATTATTCAATTGTGGTGGAGGTGGTGTACAAAGAAAATGGTCATAAAACAATAACGCAGTGCGTGTGTGTGTGTTTTGTAATATAATACAGGAAAGGCGATGGTCCTTGACTGGATGATACACAGGCAGGATAAACTGTGTGGTGCTTTGAGAGAGAGAGAGAGAGAGAGAGAGAGAGAGACTGATTGATTGAATTTGAGGGATTGTCCAATATCACACTATTATTTTCCTCTTCATTTTGCTGTGAGAGATGACAACAGAAACCCTCTCATTTCTGAAGGTCTGATCAGGCTGTCCAGAGGACCTCGTTCAGTAGGCAGCTCACTCTACAGTAGTCTATGCTCTGACGTCAATGCTGTTATCTCAACCAACACCAGGTGGACATTCTTTTAGGCAAGACATTAAAAACATGGCAGATGTCACTCTTCCCATTTCTAATCATGTCTCTTCTACACAATGTAGTTCTATATCAGTGGAGGCTCCACATAGGAGGAAGGGGAGGACCACCCTCCTCAGTGAATTTCATAAAATTGTAAATGATTAAACATTTAAAACGTTATCCTTTTTAGATAAAACTATACTAAATATAATCACGTCACCAAATAACTGATTAAAACGCACTATTTTGCAAAGAAGGTCTACAGTAGCCTCAACATCACTCTGTAGGGTAGCACCATTGTGGAGCTTGGAGGACGGCTAGCTTCCGTCCTCCTCTGGGTACATTGACTTCAATGTAAAACCTAGGAGGCTCATGGTTCTCACCCCCTTCCGGACGACGTCCTCCAGCCTATCAGAGCTATCCAAGATGGCGTAGCAGTTCAGACGTCCTGTCGTGTCTCGTGTATATATATATTTACATATTTTTTCTTCACTTATCTTTTTACATTTTTTTATTCAAATACTCAACCTCAAAGCACTCTCCTGCAACCCGCCTCACCAATTTAAAAAAAATAAAATAAGAAAGTATTATTTACCTCATCTGAATTCCACAACAGAAGCTAGCCAGAGGTTAGCCATTTTCACTGGCTAACGTTGAAGTTCAGCTAGCCACGGTTAGCCGTCCTCAGCTATCCATTAGCTCGAAAAGCTATCGCCAGTTTTTGTACAGCGCGACTCAGACCAGAGCATATCGGACCTATTCTCTCTCCTTTCCCCGATTTCTACCGCAGGCTCTGGACATATACACCTGGATCTTGCAGCTAGCTAGCTGCTATCTGAGTGACTATTGGCAACGTCGGTTACGGAATTAACACACATTATTACGGAGCTAACCAGCTAGCCAGCTGAAGAGTTCCGTCAGCCACTCATGGGCTATTCCTGAGCTAGCCAGCTGAAGTGTCTCCTGGGCTACAACTCACCTATCCTGACCCGTTTTACTGCCGATGCGGAGCCCCATCGGGTCTTCACGACTGGACCACCGACGTTATCTGCCCGAGGGAGTTATCCAACTGGCCCCTCCGTCGCGACGTAACCTGATCGCCCATCTGCGGCCGGCTAATCGTTAGCTGTCTTTTCGGCTGCGATCTGAATAGGTCTATCGGACACTTTTCTTGGGCCACTATAACTAACTATTTTGCCAACTTGGACAGGTCCCCCCTTCCACACGGAACCCCACTAACCCACAGACGGAAACGCACGAGGTGGCTAAAAACAGACCTCCCTCCCATCTTCCACCAGCTTGCTACCTATGGCCCGGCTAGCTGTCTGAATCTCACTGGACCCTCTGATCACTCGGCTAAGCATGCCTCTCCTTAATGTCAATATGCCTTGTCCATTGCTGTTCTGGTTAGTGTTTATTGGCTTATTTCACTGTAGAGCCTCTAGTCCTGCTCATTATACCTTATCCAACCTCTCAGTTCCTCCACCCACACATGCTATGACATCTTCTGGTTTCAATGATGTTTCTAGAGACAATATCTCTCTCATAATCACTAAATGCCTAGGTTTACCTCCTCTGTACTCATATCCCACCATGCCTTTGTCTGTACATTATACCTTGAAGCTATTTTATCGCCCCCAGAAACCTGCTCCTTTTTCTCTCTATTCTGGACGTCACAGACGACCAATTCTTATAGCTTTTAGCCGTACCCTCATACTTATTCTTCTCTGCTCCTCTGGGGATGTAGAGGTGAATCCAGGCCCTGCAGTGCCTGGCTCCACTCCTACTCCTCAGGCGCTCTCTTTTGATGACTTCTGTAACCGTAATAGCCTTGGTTTCATGCATGTTAACATTAGAAGCCTCCTCCCTAAGTTTGTTTTATTCACTGCTTTAGCACACTCTGCCAACCCGGATGTCCTAGCTGTGTCTGAATCTTGGCTTAGGAAGTCCACCAAAAACTGTGAAATCTTCATCCCTAACTACAACGTTTTCAGACAAGATAGAACGACCAAAGGGGGCGGTGTTGCAATCTACTGCAGAGATAGCTTGCAGAGTTCTGTCCTGCTATCCAGGTCTGTACCCAAACAATTTGAACTTCTACTTTTAAAAATCCACCTCTCCAAAAACAAGTCTCTCACCGTTGCCGCCTGCTATAGACCCCCCTCGGCCCCTAGCTGTGCTCTGGACACCATATGTGAACTGATTGCCCCCCATCTATCTTCAGAGCTCGTGCTACTAGGCGACCTAAACTGGGACATGCTTAACACCCCAGCCATTCTACAATCCAAGCTTGATGCCCTCAATCTCACACAAATTATTAATGAACCCACCAGGTACAACCCCAAAGCCGCAAACACTGGCACCATCATAGATATCATCCTAACCAATGTGCCCTCTAATTACACCTCTGCTGTTTTCAACCAAGATCTCAGCGATCACTGCCTCATTGCCTGCACCCGTAATGGGTCAGCGGTCAAACGACCTCCACTCATCACTGTCAAACGCTCCCTGAAACATTTCAACGAGCAAGCCTTTCTAATCGACCTGGCCCTGGTATCCTGGAAGGATATTGACCTCATCCCGTCAGTAGAGGATGCCTGGTTATTTTTTTTAAATGCCTTCCTCTCCATCTTAAATAAGCATGCCCCTTTCAAGAAATTTAGAACCAGGAACAGATATAGCCCTTGGTTCTCCCCAGACCTGACTGCCCTTAACCAACACAAAAATATCCTGTGGCGTTCTGCATTAGCATCGAACTGCCCCCGCGATATGCAACTTTTTAGGGAAGTTAGAAACCAATACACACAGGCAGTTAGAAACGCCAAGGCTAGCTTTTTCAAACAGAAATTTGCTTCGTGCAACTCCAACTCTAAAAAGTTCTGGGACATTGTAAAGTCCATGGAGAATAAGAACACCTCCTCCCAACTGCCCACTGCACTGAGGATAGGAAACTCTGTCACCACCGATAAGCACACTATAATTGAGAATTTCAATAAGCATTTTTCTATGGCTGGCCATGCTTTCCACCTAACTACCCCTACTGCATTCAACAGCACTGCACCCCCCACAGCTACTCGCCCAAGCCTCCCCCATTTCTCCTTCTCCCAAATCCATTCAGCTGATGTTCTGAAAGAGCTGCAAAATCTGGACCCCTACAAATCAGCTGGGCTTGACAATCTGGACCCTTTCTTTCTAAAATTATCTGCCGAAATTATTGCAACCCCTATTACTAGCCTGTTCAACCTCTCTTTCGTGTCGTCTGAGATTCCCATAGATTGGAAAGCAGCTGCTGTCATCCCCCTCTTCAAAGGAGGTGACACTCTTGACCCAAATTGCTACAGACCTATATCCATCCTACCCTGCCTTTCTAAGGTCTTCGAAAGCCAAGTCAACAAACAGATTACCGACTATTTCGAATCCCACCGCACCCTCTCCGCTATGCAATCTGGTTTCAGAGCTGGTCATGGGTGTACCTCAGCCACGCTCAAGGTCCTAAACGACATCATAACCGCCATCGATAAGAAACAATACTGTGCTGCCGTATTCATTGACCTGGCCAAAGCTTTTGACTCTGTTAATCACCACATCCTCATCGGCAGACTTAGTAGCCTTGGTTTCTCAAACGATTGCGTCGCCTGGTTCACCAAGTACTTCTCTGATAGAGTTCAGTGTGTCAAATCGGAGGGCCTACTGTCTGGACCTCTGGCAGTCTCTATGGGGGTACCACAGGGTTCAATTCTTGGGCCAACTCTTTTCTCTGTATACATAAATGATGTCGCTCTTGCTGCTGGTGAATCTCTGATCCACCTCTACGCAGACGACACCATTCTGTATACTTCTGGCCCTTCTTTGGACACTGTGTTAACAACCCTCCAGACGAGCTTCAATGCCATTCAACTCTCCTTCCGTGGTCTCCAACTGCTCCTAAACACAAGTAAAACTAAATGCATGCTCTTCAACCGATCGCTGCCTGCACCTGCCCGCCCATCCAACATAACTTCTCTGGACGGTTCTAACTTAGAATTTGTGGACAACTACAAATACCTAGGTGTCTGGTTAGACTGTAAACTCTCCTTCCAGACTCAGATCAATCATCTCCAATCCAAAGTGAAATCTAGAATTGGCTTCCTATTTCGCAACAAAGCATCCTTCACTCATGCTGCCAAACATACCCTCGTAAAACTGACCATCCTACCAATCCTCGACTTCGGCGATGTCATTTACAAAATAGCCTCCAATACCCTACTCAACAAGCTGGATGCAGTCTATCACAGTGCCATCCGTTTTGTCACCAAAGCCCCATATACAACCCACCACTGCGACCTGTATGCTCTCGTTGGCTGGCCTTCACTTCATAATCGTCGCCAAACACATTGACTCCAGGTCATCTACAAGACCCTGCTAGGTAAAGTCCCCCCTTATCTCCGCTCACTGGTCACCATAGCAGCACCCACCTGTAGCACGCGCTCCAGCAGGTATATCTCTCTGGTCACCCCTAAAGCCAACTCCTCCTTTGGTTGTCTCTCCTTCCATTTCTCAGCTGCCAATGACTGGAACGAACTACAAAAATCTCTAAAACTGGAAACACTTATCTCCCTCACTAGCTTTAAGCACCAGCTGTCAGAGCAGCTCACAGATCTCTGCACCTGTACATAGCCCATCCTTAATTTAGCCCAAACTACTACCTCTTCCCCTACTGTATTTATTTATTTTATTTATTTTGCTCCTTTGCACCATATTATTTATATTTTAACTTTTAACTTTCTTCAAACTACAAATCTACCATTCCAGTGTTTTTCTTGCCAAACTTTATTTACTTTGCCACCATGGCATTTTTTTGCCTTTACCTCCCGTATCTCACATCATTTGCTCACATTGTATATAGTCTTGTTTTTTTTCTTCTGCATCATTGATTGTATGTTGTTTTACTCCATGTGTAACTCTGTGTTTTTGTATGTTGTCGAACTGCTTTGCTTTATCTTGGCCAGGTCGCAATTGTAAATGAGAACTTGTTCTCAACTTGCCTACCTGGTTAAATAAAGGTGAAATAAATTTTAAAAAAAGAGCTCTTCCATTATGAACTGACATGATGTCCACCCAATCAAAGGATCAGAGAATAAATCTATTACTGAAAGCATAAGCTACAGCTAGCTAGCATTGCGTGTTTAAAATGTGGTGAGTAGTTGACTCAAAGAGAGAGAAAGACACAATCGTTGAATAGTTTTTAACAAATTAATTTCTTTCAAAATTAAGAAGAAACAAGAGAGAAAAATATATATATATATAGAGAGAGATTGTCATTTTTTCACTTTCAGTTTCACTTACTTAGCTAGCAAATGCAGCTAGCTAGTTTAGCCTACTGAAACATCCTGCTCAAATGGAGGGATACTATGTTAGCTAGCTGGAAGTCAAGGTAAGCTTTTGGTATTACTAATTTATTGCCACCGGGGCCCGTCAGTGTAACTGCTTACTGACTACACACCAACGTTACTGCGTGATTGTAGCTGGTTTACTAACGCGTTAGTTATATTATCTATGCTGACTATGACGTCACTTTAGCTAGTATTGTGATAACGATGTAGGTTGTTTGTTTTTTTTGCCTGGTCACACAGCTGATTTGTCCGTAAGTCCACAAGTGAAGGGAAGGGAAGAGAAGGAGTACAACGAGGCTGTCATGAGAGTGAACTCTGTTTACGCGTGATCAGGGGTGTATTCATTCTGCCGATTCGGTTGAAAAATCTTTCTTAAACAGAAGGAAACGGAAGAAAACAGGGATAAACATACTTGAATTTGTCCAACAGTCCAATGATTACACTCTATATGAGCTAGATGCAGGCAAGAGTGTGCAAGGTGGTACTGAATGTCACCTCAAATTTGCCTCTTGACCTGTGTGCACCTACGTTGTAAACTTTCATTGATAGGCTAGGTTGTAGCAACCTCATGATGGGTCTAGGGAAAATTAGAGTATCATGTAGTAGCCTAAACCTATTGAACTGGGTGAATGAAATATGAATGAGAGTCATCCAACATGCTGTAATAGAAATAAATCTTCCTCCTCATTTTAAACGGCACTGACCGCCATTGTTCAATAGAATATATATATATGCACTTTGTGCCAACCTAAATAGGTTCTTGTATATGTATCTATCACCACTACCGTCGATGTTGCTACAATTGTTTAAACTAATGATACTACAATACTACCCTGCTACTATATACCTACCACGGCTATCATTACTTTTTTAGATTACTGTATGCTCAGTGTCATCATTAGCACAGACTGACTGTGTCCTTATCATTATGGAATTATCATAACCAGGTCTGATACGTTACATAATCAATAAGATGCTTAGGGTGCAACCACCACCTCACAGCCCATTACAATAGGATCCAATAAAACCACGGATTCCCTTTTGAATAGACTCATAACACTGTTGTGGTGAGACAATATGTTTTGCATCAGCATCAAAGCGAAACGCTACAGTAGGCTAGCCTTTCTCTGTTCAGCACATTCTGTGCTTCTCGCACCCACCCACCCACGCAGGCACCTAGAGTTTTGGGGGATATATTTTGTTTATGTTGATTTCTTGTGAATTGCCCAATCGGATTGTCAAACATTCCCTTTCCCTCTTGAACGGGTCCCATTGCTCCCAGAGGTGCCCAAGCCAATTTCAGCCATTTCATGAAAATTACACTGTTCAAAAAATGGTTGTTTATTTGGGGTGTTTTATATTCATTCAAGGCTTGATCTCCTCTCCTCTACCCTCCTCTACCCGGCTGGTGGTTCAATAGACTCAGGCATAGGAAAGGCAGCTAGCTATCACTGGAAGGACAGCTTGACTGACTGAGAGGAGGTAATAATGCACAAAACATGGCCGCCAAAAACATCTCTGTCTAGACTTAAGGGCCATGCCCTGACAGCTAAACTACTCAATGACTGTAAACAAACCTCTGGGAGGAGAGCATTTTAGTACATTGGCTTGTGTATGGTCAATGAAATGACACTTGTACTTCGGGCAGCTAAGCGAAAATGAAGGAAAACGAAACTTTTGGAGGACCTATTATCCTTTCACTACCTCCTGCCTTTTCTTCCTCTGTATCCTCTGCTAAAGCCACTTTATATCACTCTAAATGTCAAGCTTCTGCCTGTAACCCTAGGAAACTCTTTACCACCTCCTCACCCCTTAATCCTCTACCCCTTCCCTTCTCGCTCTCTGCGGACGACTTTGTCAACCACTTTGAAAAGAAGGTTGACGACATCCGCTCCTCATTCACTCTGCCTATTATGTCGACTGGTCCCACTCACACAGAAGTAACTTACGCCTTGACCTCTTTCTCCCCTTTCTCTCTAGATGAAATCTTGTAAATAGTGAGGTCTGGCTGCCAGAGCCTGCCCGCCAGAGCCTGCCTGTCACGGCCGTTATTGTAAAAATCGGACCAAAATGCAGCATGGTTTGGGTTCATCATCTTTATTACGTGAACCGGCAAACAAAAACAATAAAGAGCAACAAACATGTGAAGTTATGGAGTGCTCACAGGCAACTCCACATAAACAAGATCCCACAAAGCATAGTGTGGAAATGGCTGCCTAAATATGATCCCCAATCAGAGACAACGATAAACAGATGCCTCTGATTGGGAACCATACCAGGCCAACATAGAAACAGAACGACTAGATAGAAACACCCCCCCTAGTCATACCCCGACTTAACCAAAATAGAGAATAAAAAGGCACTCTATGGTCAGAGCATGACACTGCCTATCAGAGCCTGCCCTTCAGAGCCTGCCCATCTTCCTAGAATCTCTGGAACCCTGCATCTTCAAAGAGTATCTTAAACAATCCCACAGCACCCTACTTCACACCCTACCTCACACCCACTCCTCACCCCTGTTATTGATGAGCTATAACCTTTGGGAAAACAAAACTCTCATTGTGGCCAAATCCTAACTTCCCAACACATCTCTCATGTACTGTATGTACTGCATGCCATGGACATTGACAGTAATGCTAGTGAACTGGGCCAATCAGTGCAGGGTTAAACATTTTTGTATTTTTTTTTTGTCATTTAGCAGATGCTCTTATCCAGAGCAACTTACAGTAGTGAATGCATATATTTCATACTTTTTTTTTTCCCCGTACTGGTCCCCCGTGGGAATCAAACCCACAACCCTGGCGTTGCAAACACCATGCTCTACCAACTGAGCCACACGGGACCTTAAATCAGTCCAGGGTTAAATCTTGATCAACCAGAGACAGACACTCATCATCGCTGACTGGAGACAATTACTTCTCCCAGTAATAGACTCAATGGACTCTCATTATTTTGAATCAAGTCAATTGTTACCTGGTCTATAAAGCTCAATTAGGTCTAATTGGAGAGAGAGCGAGCGAGAGAGAGAGAGCGAGAGAGAGAGAGCGAGAGAGAGAGAGCGAGAGAGAGAGAGAGAGAGAGAGAGAGAGAGAGAGAGAGAGAGAGAGAGAGAGAGAGAGAGAGGAGAGAGAGAGAGAGAGAGAGAGAGAGAGAGAGAGAGAGAGAGAGAGGTGTGCCTCATATCTTGTCTGTGTCCATGTGCCTTCTGTCTATCATTTTATCTGTATGTCTGTCTATGTTCCACTGGGCAAAAACTCGTTGAATCAATGTTGTTTCCTTGTCAAAAAAAGGAATGTAATGAAAAAAAACTGACTGTATTTGCAAAAAGTCATCAACGTATGGGAATTGTTCTGTTTTTTCCCCAAAACTTTTCACCTAAATCCAATGACATTGTGACATTTTATGTTGATTTCAAGTTGAATACACGTTAGTTGACCACTCAACCAAATGTAAATCAAAACTAAACATTGAAATGGCATCTGTGCGCAGTGGGATGGCTCTGAGAAACATAGCTTCTGCTCTGGCCGTACCTTAGCTCTCTGAAAAGTCCCTGAAAGGTGCTTTTTGTGTATGCTCCACATTAAACGCCCTGGTAGATGCTAGGAGGATGGTGGGAGAGTGGAGATGAGAGAGGCCAGACTTCATCTATATGCAGCAGGCAGCAGGCAGCAAGCAGCAGGCAATAGCAGGTAAAGATCAGTGATGCTCCTAGCTCCAGACTCGCTCTCTCTCACAGCAGGCCAGACAGAGCAGACCCTCTCCCTTCATCCCTCTCTCCATAGTCTCTCCATCCCTCTCTCCATGAACTCTCCATCCCTCTCTTCCTCCATCCCTCTCTCCATGAACTCTCCATCCCTCTCTTCCTCCATCCCTCTCCCCATGGTCTCTCTATCCCTCTTTTCCTCATCCCTGTCTCCATGGTCTCTCCATCCCTCCCTTCCTCCATCCTCTAATCCCTGGGTCCACTGCCCTGGTCTAACTACATATGTCTGTTCATTTATGCATGACCGTCTGTGCCTTTGTCTGAGACGGATTACATGTGTCTCTTTGTCAGTGTAAATGTGTTGGTGTCTGTGTGTGTCCGTGCCTGAGTCTGTGTCAGGGGGTATGTCTGTATGTCAGGGTGTATGTCAACGGGTATGTTCGTAAATTCAATCTGGAGTGCCAGAGTGTGCTCACTGTGCGCACTCTGGGCGTTCGTAAATTCAGAGCGTTGTCTGATTGTCCATTCGTAAATTCAGAGCGTTGTCTGATTGTCCATTCGTAAATTCAGAGCGTTGTCTGATTGTCCATTCGTAAATTCAGAGCGTTGTCTGATTGTCCATTCGTAAAGTCGTAGTGTTCAGAGTGCACACTGGATGCTCTTGCCGAGGAGTAAGGTTGAGCCGAGCATTCTGACCTCACAGCTAGCTAGTACCAGACACCAATGAGAGAACAGCTCACTCTGACTATTTAACTCTCCCTAGCAGTGGTTAGGCTGTTTTCATGTTATCCAGAGCGTTGGTGACTGTGACTGTGCTGCTGGCAACAATTGAATTACGCTTTTTTTTTGACCGATGTTTACGGACAACGGCGATGTTCAACGGGTGTTGAGTGTTCGTAAATTCATCAGTTGTTCTGCGCTCTGGCACACTCAGACGAGAGTGCTCTGGAATTGCAGTCGATAGCCAGAGTGAATTTACGAACGCACCCAACATATAGGCTATATCCTATTTATCATGGCATGTTACTTGGTTATAACATGACATGCTACGGATGTGTCAACCTGCATCCTTGTAGCCTACATGTCAGCATCCCGTTATATGTCTTTGTACCCGTCTGTCCTCAATGTATCTCTCATCACTCAAAAGAAAGCCTATGTCTCTGATCATGTTGGCATAAACTGAAGTTTTAGCGTAGTAGAGAAAGAGGAGCCCATAAGCTAAGGAGGTTTATCTGAAATCACGACACAGGATTCACATTAGACCCAAAATGGCTGCCTCTTTAAGCCAGACTCTCCTCTCTCTGTGAGGAGCTCTTGAGAGCAGGCGACAACGCTTGACAAACAAACAAAAAACATCTGAGAGGAACAATATCCGTTGGAGAGGAGGAGAGGAGAGGGGGATTAGACAAACGACTTGAGTTTAGTGAGGTGGAACACCCCCTGCGTTTCTCCGTTCTCTGCATTCTAATGCTCTCCAAATAAAAAAAGAGAGCAGAGAAAGCAGGCCCTAAACCCAGGCAGATGACAATGATAGAACACTGTATTAAAGTCTCTCTCTCTCCCTCCCTCCCTCCCTCTCTCCCTCTCCCTGTCTTCTCCCTCTCTTTCTCTGTATCATTGTCTGCCCTCTCCTTCTTCACCAATGTTCTTACCCCTCTCTCCCCTTTACTCACTCTCTCTCTCACACACTTTCTCACTCTCTCTCGCTCTCTCTCTCTCACTCACTCTCTCGCTCTCTCACTTTCTCTCTCTCACTCGCTCGCTCGCTCTCTCGCTCGCTCTCTCACTTTCTTGCTCTCACTTTCTCTCTCTCTATCGCTCTCTCTCTCTCTCTCTCTCTCTCTCTTATGTCGTTGTAGTAAACTTAGTATTTTACATTGCAAAAAAGCAATCAGAAATAATTCTGACAGGGATACCAATTGCAATTCCAAATGTCATTGTAGGTCACTTGCAGACCCTCGTTCTTACATTTTCTTCACGTCAAGATCCTATTAGCCTACCTTTAGTCTTGGTCTTGATTCATTGATTGTATTATTTTTAATTCACGAACAAAGGGTAATGTTTATGTATCCTTTACTTCTCCTTCAGAGAACACTCTCTCCTCCATATCATCATACGACCCTCGTCACATGACTCAGGTATATTAACCCTCCTCTCTCGCTTCAATCCCATTCATCCCTGGGCCTAACGATGTCTTCTAATCCACTGCAGTTCGTTAGGCTGATTAACTAAGACCCTGAAGGAGTGCCGTTCAGCTAAAGCACCACAGTATAGTCATGAACCCCTCTATCTCTTTAATTCTCTCCTTTATCACTCCATCCAAGTAAATCAATGCTTTACTTCATTCTCAATACCTGGCGATCCTCTCTGGAACCTTCCATTCTCTCTACCCCAGAAAATGAAAATGCATTCACTTTCTAATTTCTGTCTCCATGTCCCTTTCTCCCTTCTTGCCTCTTCTTCCCTTCTCCCTCTCTACCGCTCTCTCTCTCCCTATTCTTCTTATTTTACTTTCTCCCACCCTCTCTCAGTCCCTCCTTCTCCCTCTCCACCTCTGTCTCTGGTACCAGGTTGGCTCACCTGGTTGCTCACTGAGAGATTGGCGTAATATGAATTACTATCATCATTATCGTCTGTGTCTCTATCATTAATGCAATACCAGAGGGTAGAGAGAGAAAGAGAGGGAGAGAGAGGGAGAGAGAGAGGGAGAGAGAGAGAGAGAGAGAGTGAAAGAGTCAGTGAGAGAGAGACAGAGAGAGAGAGACAGAGAGAGAGAGAGAGACAGACAGAGAGAGAGACAGGCAGGCAGGCAGGCAGGCAGGCAGGAATGCATGCATGCATGCAGGCAGGCAGGCAGGCATTCTATGCCATCAGAAGGAGCATAAAATTCAACATACCAATTAGGATCTGGCAAAAAATACTTGAATCAGTTATAGAACACATTGCCCTTTATGGTTGTGAGGTCTGGGGTCCGCTCACCAACCAAGAATTCACAAAATGGGACAAACACCAAATTGAGAATTCTGCAAAAATATCCTCCGTGTACAACGTTAAACACCAAATAATGCATGCAGAGCAGAATTAGGCCGATACCCGCTAGTTATCAGAATCCAGAAAAGAGACGCTAAATTCTACAACCACCTAAAAGGAAGCGATTCCCAATCCTTCCATAACAAAGCCATCACCTACAGAGAGATGAACCTGGAGAAGAGTCCCCTAAGCAAGCTGGTCCTGGAACTCTGTTCACAAACACAAACAGAGCCCCACAGAGCCCCAGGACAGCAACACAATTAGACACAACCAAATCGTGACAAAAAGATAATCACTTGACACATTGGAAAGAATTAACAAAAAAACAGGCCCTAAACAGAGAGTACACAGTGGCAGAAAGGTGACCACTGTGACTGACCCAAACTTAAGGAAAGCTTTGACTATGTACAGACTCAGTGAGCATAGCCTTTCTATTGAGAAAGGCCGCCGTATGCAGACCTGGCTCTCAAGAAAAGACAGGCTATGTGCACACTGCCCACAAAATGAGGTGGGAACTAAGCTGCACTTACGAACCTCCTGCCAAATGTACGACCATATTAGAGACACATATTTCCCTCAGATTACACAGATGCACAAAGAATTCGAAAACAAACCCAATTTTGATAAACTCCCATATCTACTGGGTGAAATACCACAGTGTGCCATCACAGCAGCAATATGTGTGACCTGTTGCCACAAGAAAGAGCAACCAGTGAAGAACAAACACCATTGTAAATACAACCCATATTTATGTTTATTTATTTTCCCTTTTGTACTTTAACAATTTGCACCTTTTGTTACAACATTGTATATATACATAATATGACATTTGTAATGTTTTTATTCTTTTGGAACTTCTGAGTGTAATGTTTACTGTTCATTTTTATTGTTTATTTTACTTTTGTATATTATCTACTTCACTTGCGTTGGCAATGTTAACATATGTTTCCCATATTAATAAAGCCCCTTGAATTGAATTGAAATTGAATTGAGAGAAAGAGAGAGCAAAAGAGAAAGTATATACTGTATAGAGAGAGTGAACAGAGGATGGGAATAGGGGATAACACAGAAAGAGACATGGGGTAGGGAGGAGAGGAAGAGAGGAGAACAATGGAAATCAAGTGGTTTTAAGACAGAGCGCTTGATCTCATTGTTGCCGTGACACCTCCTGCTGCGACCAGTTAGAAAACACCATTCAGTCAGTCTGCCGCGCCCGCCTATCGCTCCTGCATCCCACCTCTCTCCCCCGCCCCCCGCCTCCCACCTCTCTCCCCCGCCTTTCAACTCTCTCCCCTGCTTCCCGCCCCTCTCCCCCGCCTCCCATCTACAGACATCCCCTGGGTGCCTCACATCTCCCTCTATTCCCACTCTTCACTCAATGAGAACTCATCTGCACCGATTTCAATGGCAGCTATTTCTCATGGTGTTCAACAAAGAGCTAGGAGAAGAAATCTATAATACATTTGAGTGGTTAAAATAGGTGTTATGGGATAGTGTGTGTGTGTGTTGGGAAAGGTTCATACTACAGTATGATACAATAGAGGGGGCATTGAATGTAGCACCCAATGGCTCTCGTATTAATCCACCAGTCCTTGTTTGTCGACTCTCAGCCTTTACAGATCGCCTTCATTTTTCTCCAGTATTATCATTACGTATCTCCTCTTCTCACTGTGGCAACCGATAGATCTACAGCACTGACCAGAGATCAGGACTGCTGCCACGACCTTCACGGGTTCATTTTGTTTTACGATTCTACCCACGCTCACCCATCAATCACCCACACGCACGTTAGAGCGCACGCTAAAGACTAAAGCGAAGAGACGAGAGTACAGAGGAGAGAGCCCACATATTCTGAATTATCCGCTACCCTCTCTCCTCCGTTCCTCCCTCCATCCCCCCTCCGTTGCCACACCCGCCCACCCCTCGTTTATCTTAATGAAAGAGAGCGATGAGATCTCTTCTCTTCCATTTGGAATTCGCCTCATCGGAGATAAATCGACGCCGTCAGCCTATCATAATAATGCAGATCAATGACACTCTATCAGGTCTCTGTCAGAGAGACGGGGAGTGAAAGAGGAGAGAGAAAGAGAGAGAGAGAAAAAAAGAGATATTTCATCCTGTGCTGAGTGGAAGTGCCTGTGTGATGTTGACTAACTGTCCGTCAATCTCCCAAGGGGTCTGGAAGAAGTCTAACACAATCAGAGGCCAGACACGGAGAATTGTCTCATTATGAGAGAGAGAGAGAGAGAGAGAGAGAGAGAGAGAATCAGTAACATAAATTGGACATGAGAAAGTAGAGGAAAAGGTACAAGAAAAGCAGCAGAAGACTTACAGCAATAGAGAAACAGAGAAAGATAATGAGAGAGAGGGAGGGAGTGTCACAAACTTCGTCGTCTGAGGTGGAGAAATCATAGGACAATATGCAGCGGTTAGAATGCTACACCCCCCCCCCCCTCCCCAATCCTCCAACTACGGAGGTGGCTCAGGCTCCGGCTTTAGTCCCCCTTCTAACCTGCCCACCCCCCTTGAAGGCTCATGGCTGTAGACCACTGCTGAAGGCTCTGGGCTAAGGTGCGTCGCTGGAAACCTCGGGCTGAGGCGCGTCGCTGGAGACCTCGGGCTGAGGCGCGTCGCTGGAGACTCAGGGCTGAGGAGCGTCTCTGGAGACTCAGTGCTGAGGAGCATCGCTGGAGACTCAGGGCTGAGGAGCGTCTCTGGAGACTCAGAGCTGAGGAGCGTCTCTGAGGCTCCGGACTGTGGGCCGTCTCTTACAGGCTCCGGACTGTGGGCCGTCTCTGCAAGCTCCGGACTGTGGGCCGTCTCTTACAGGCTCCGGACTGTGGGCCGTCTCTGCAGGCTCCGGACTGTGGGCCGTCTCTGCAGGCCCCGGACTGTGGGCCGTCTCTGCAAGCCCCGGACTGTGGGCCGTCTCTGCAGGCTCCGGACTGTGGGCCGTCTCTGCAGGCTCCGGACTGTGGGCCGTCTCTGCAGGCTCCGGACTGTGGGCCGTCTCTGCAGGCTCCGGACTGTGGGCCGTCTCTGCAGGCTCCGGACTGTGGGCCATCGCCGGAAGCACAGGACGGGAAACTGTCGCCGGAAGCTCTGGACGGGGAACTGTCGCCGGAAGCTCTGGACAGGGAACTGTCGCCGGAAGCTCTAGATGGGGAACTGTCGCCGGAAGCTCTGGACGGGGAGCTGTCGCCGGAAGCTCTGGACGGGGACTGCGCACTGAAGGCCTGATGCGTGGGGCTGGCTTTGGAGGCGCCAGACTAGTGGCACGCACCACAGGGCTAGTGCGAAGAGCAGGAACAGGATGTACTGGACTGGGCAGGCGCACTAAAGGCCTGGTGCGTGAGGCTGGCTTTGGAGGCGCCAGAACAGTGACATGCACCACAGGGCTAGTGCGAGGAGCAGGAACTGGATACACTGGGCCATGAATACGCACTGGAGGTCTGGAGCGCATAGCCTGCACAACCCGTACTGGCTGGATTGTCACTGTAGCCCTGCACGGGCAGAGTGCTAGCACAGGGCGAACTGGGCTGTGCTGAGGCATGATGACTGCCATGCGTAGAGCAGGCGCAGGGTAGCCTGGGCCTAGGAGACGCACTGGTGGACAGATGTGCTGTGCCGGCGCACTTCTCCCTGGCTGGATGCCCACTCTAGCATGGCACTTACGGGGGACTGGTATCACCCGTACCGGATTGTGCGTGCGGATGGGTGAGACCGTGCGCACTTCCGCATAGCACGCTGCCTCCAGCTCCTCCTTTGGGCGCTGGTACTCCCCAACCTGGTGCCATGGTGCCTTTCCATCCATTATTTCAACGACTCTAAGTAGCTCCTCTGTTGCTCCTTCCTCCGCTGCTTGGTCCTCTTCTGGTGGGTGGTTCTGTCACAAACTTCATCGTCTGAGGTGGAGAAATCATCGGACCAATATGCAGCGGTTAGAATGCTCATCTTCTGTTTATTAGAAGGGAAAAAATTACTCATACAAAAACAAACGACGAAAAACAGTCCTGTAAGGTGCTCAGACTATACAAGGAAACAACCACCCACAAACACAAGTGAAAACACACACAACTAAATATGGCCTCCAATCAGAGATAACAACAAACAGCTGCCTCTGATTGGAGGTCATTGACAAAACTAACATAGACATAGAAAAACTAGAAAACCCACATAGAAATAGAAAACATAGAACATCAACCAAAAACCCCGAAACACACTAAACAAACACCCCCTGCCACACCCTGACCAAACTATAATAACAAACAACCCCTTTTACTGGTCAGGACGTGACAGGGAGTGGTAACAACCGACAGAGAAAGACGAAGAGGAGTAAGATGATGAAAGATTCCGGCTCTGCCTTCCTGTAGATTCTCTTAACATTTCTCCTGTGTTCAGACTGCGTTCAGACTGTGTTCAGTTTGTATTGAGGCTGTCACAGATGCACAGCAGTTAGCAGGGCTGGCAGGCAGGCAGAGAACACACACCTCTATCCTGGCTGTGGTGTGGCCACTGACAGAGACATCCAGGCACGGTGGAAGGGGGAAAGTGGACAGGAAATGGGTCTGGCACAGTTTGATGATAATGATTGATACATTTTAGGATCCTCTCCACGCAAAGCAGAAAAGCCATTACACAGCTCTGATTGAAAACCACAGATGGGTGACCAGACCAGTACGCAAGATGGGCCAGGGTAGGGGACAGAGGAGGAAGGGAGTGGGGATGAGGTGTTGGGGGGAGAAAGAGTGGGGACAGCTATAGCAGGAGAGAGGGGAGAGGAAGACGGTTGAGCGAGGTGGAAGTAACAGAGGAAAATTAAAGGGGGAGGAGGGCTGGAGGAGAGGGGGGAGAGATGGGGGAGGAGCGTTGGTAGAGGTGGAAGTAAAGAGATGAGAATGAAGTGTGGGAGCAGGAAAGAGCCAAGAGGAGAGGGGTGCACCGAGAAGCCCCCGTGGGAATGAAGGGGGCAAAGGAAGGGAGGAACCATCAAGATGAGTATTAAGTTGTAATGAGAAAAAGATGCGCTATATATGAACCACAATATATGAGAGTTTCTCATTTTCACTCAAAGCTATTTTTCCTCTTCTGTCAGAAGGCATATCCACTGGGCAGTCTGCATGCTTCCTCTACTCCCAGTAGAGAGAGTGAGACAGAGAGAGAGAGAGTGAGACAGAGAGAGAGAGAGAGAGAGAGCGAGAGAGAGAGAGAGAGAGACACTGAGAAAGAGAGAGAAAGAGAGAGAGACTGAGAAAGAGAGAGAGCGAGAGAGAGGAGTAGCAGCTCTGACTGACATTAGTATGCCGTTCATGTCTGTCTCTTCTCTACATCACAACTCTGCTCTGCTCTGCTCTGTCTGACACTCCTAAATGGAACAGAATAATATATAAATTATGACATAATATTAGAACAACCACACAAACACACCAGGAGGTGTTGAGGGTGTCAAACACACCAGGAGGTGTTGAGGGTGTCAAACACACCAGGAGGTATTCAGTGTGTCAAACACACCAGGAGGTATTCAGTGTGTCAAACACACCAGGAGGTGTTCAGTGTGTCAAACACACCAGGAGGTGTTCAGTGTGTCAAACACACCAGGAGGGGTTGAGGGTGTCAAGCACACCAGGAGGGGTTGAGGGTGTCAAACACACCAGGAGGTGTTCAGTGTGTCAAACACACCAGGAGGTGTTGAGGGTGTCAAACACACCAGGAGGGGTTGAGGGTGTCAAACACACCAGGAGGTATTCAGTGTGTCAAACACACCAGGAGGTGTTCAGTGTGTCAATCACACCAGGAGGGGTTGAGGGTGTCAAACACACCAGGAGGTATTCAGTGTGTCAAACACACCAGGAGGTGTTCAGTGTGTCAAACACACCAGGAGGTGTTCAGTGTGTCAAACACACCAGGAGGTGTTCAGTGTGTCAAACACACCAGGAGGTGTTCAGTGTGTCAAACACACCAGGAGGTGTTCAGTGTGTCAAACACACCAGGAGGGGTTGAGGGTGTCAAGCACACCAGGAGGGGTTGAGGGTGTCAAACACACCAGGAGGTTTTCAGTGTGTCAAACACACCAGGAGGTGTTGAGGGTGTCAAACACACCAGGAGGGGTTGAGGGTGTCAAACACACCAGGAGGGGTTGAGGGTGTCAAACACACCAGGAGGTATTCAGTGTGTCAAACACACCAGGAGGTGTTCAGTGTGTCAATCACACCAGGAGGGGTTGAGGGTGTCAAACACACCAGGAGGTGTTCAGTGTGTCTGATGTAACCATGGGACCATTAGTGTTCAGGGGTTGTGGTTTTGTTACTGACTGGAAGGTCATCATTTCCTCTCTTAGGATTGTGTCAGTGGCATGCTGTTCTGGGCTCAAGGCCATAGCCATGGGGTGGCAGGTAGCCTAGTGGTTGGATCAGTAACCGAAAGGTTGCTGGTTAGAATCCTTAAACTGACCAGGTGAAAAATCTGTTGATGTGCCCTTGAGCAAGACACTTAACCATAATCTGAATAAGAGTGTCTGCTAAATGACAAAAATATAAATAGCACCTACTGTATGATCTGCGGTCTACACAGCTCAACACCAAGTGTCTACGTGTGTATAGGAAAATACATGTGCAGATGTGCACACGCACTTCTTTTCTGAGTCGTGTCCCACCTGTCTTTTGACTCCAACCTTGTTCGAGGCCTGGAGTCACTGGTCCAATCAGCGCTCTACCATACCTCAGTCCCCTTTGCTAAGTTCACGCTCCAGGGCCCACCATCTGTTCCTGACCCTGCCTACGTGTGCTCTTCCCTGGGTCTTGCTGACCAACTTCCCCCTGCCCCAAACCAGTCTCTGGAGCCAAGACAGGACAGGATGGGACAGTGACCACAACCTTGCCCTTGGTCACTCTGGTCCCATCTAGACACTGTTATTCTTAAATGCCCTCCTCCTTACCCCTTCATCCTGCCATTCTTCATCCCTCCATCCTCTTCCTATTCAACTCATCTTCCATGAAACACTGTTTCTAACTGTACAGGTGTAATTCTATCTGCGATACAAAACAGCCACCAACCATCTATCTTGCTCATAAATGATAAAGATAGACCTTGAACCTGCGTGGCTGATTCCACCCGAGCCATCTGATTGGCCAGACTGCTAACCCATGCACTTTGAACTCTGACCTTGTCAGGGTCACCTGGGGGTCAAAGTAACCACAGACGTTCAGGAGAAAGCATTTAGCATGATCTATCTGAAGTTACTGAATGTCATGCAACTCCTCCGCAAAGTGGTGTGAATGAAGTGTCATCACATTCACTCTAACCACCTGCAGTTCCAATGCATAATTTAGAACAAAGCTGTCCTTATTCATATAATACCACTCGTCTCTCTCCTCTCTCTCTCTCTGTGTGTGTGTGCTGTTCCATCTCTGGCCATGTTATTGTGTGCTGACACGCTGAGCTCTACTACCAATTCACACGGACAAAGAGGTTCAATCACGCTGCGGAAGACGACTAAAATACATCATAATCATAATCTCATCCTAAAACAAAAACTCACGCAGGGCCCCTATCAGATAATGTTATGTCAGAGAGGAAATTCCAGGAGACATTAGGAGAACATGAGTGGAGAGAGTGTGATAAAAACCATCTCCTGTATCAGCATGTGTAATGAGACTACTGCAAGGGCCCGGGCGGTGATAAGAAATAGCTTACATACGGAACGTATTACCATATGCACATGTACAGACACACACACACTCATAATAAACACACTAACACTTACATTCATACAGACACATGGGCGGATTAGCCGTCTGGCAGTTCTGGCAAATGCCAGAAGGACCGGACCATCTTTTATTAGGGTGGGCTGGTAGAAATTGACCAAAAAAATATATATTTATCTCAAAAGTATATATATACTGGACATGGCCGGCGGCCCTTGAGCCAGTTTTTTTTAATGATTTTTTCCCTATTTCTCTGTTGTCATAATCTTCTATATTGAGCATTTTCCTGACCAATGGGCCGGCCTGGTTTTCAGTTTGGATGAGTTGAGGTGGCGCAAATTCACATTCAAAGTCAAACGTCCATTATTAATGAGAGTGAGACCGACTTGGAATCATGGAAGGGTGGTGCTGAAAAAGTTAGAGAGACCAAAAAAGGGCTTGAGGCTGATGTTGCTAATTATGTGAAATTAAACATCTTATTTGCTAAAATGTCTGTTCTGCTGGTCCGAGTGCTGTGTCTGTGAGAGATGACAGATCATCTACTGTGGTGCAGTCGAGGTAGGAAGAAAACAATGACATCCTGTAGCCTACTACTGCCAGTTAGGCCTAATATTTTGACTGTATATTGTATGAAATATATTTCGTACCTACTATACTAGGCTATGTTGGCTCTATATATATATATATATATATATATGTGTAATAGCAATTAACACTTAGGAGCAACAGACAGACAAACAGACAGACAGACATATGCAGAAATTGACAGACAGACAGACAGACAGACAGACAGACAGACAGACAGACAGACAGACAGACAGACAGACAGACAGACAGACAGACAGACAGACAGACAGACAGACAGACAGACAGACAGACAGACAGACAGACAGACAGACAGACAGACAGACAGACAGACAGACAGACAGAAAGGCAAACAGGCAAACAGGCCGGAAGACATAGACAGACAGACATAGACAGGCAGTGACGACAGGGTGAGTGGCTGAATTGCCAGCCCTGAATTTTTGTCCCAGTCCGCCCCTGTACAGACAACTCTCACAGGCTTTCTCCCTTCAAACACGTATGAGGGGTGGGTTGGGACTGAGAGCAATGACACACACACACAAACATGCACACACACATACAGACAGATAACCGGACAAATGGGTTCACACATGGGACGATGTGTGTTTGGCGAGCTCATATTTTTCTTGGGGTCATTTGCCAGAGTGAGGCATTATCTGCTGCTCTACATGAGAACAAACGGATAGAGGCAGCGAAAATAGAAAAAGAGTGGGAAAAAGAGAGTGAGAAGGGAAAGTCCATGGTGGGCCCAGTCTGACAGAGTAGCAGAGTAATTATCTTTACTTTTATGGAGGAAAAAGAAACACACACAGCCCAGTGTGCGTGTGTGCGTGTGTGCGTGTGTGAGTGTGTGAGTGTGTGAGTGTGTGCGTATGTGCGTGTGTGCGTGTGTGTGTATGTCTGGTGGAATTAGTATTCCACTGTGGACCTGTGTTTCATCAGAACCAATGAAAAACAGTGAGGGTTGGATCAAAAGTCCTCAACACTCCGCTCAACACCAGCTCTGCCAGGGGAGGAGGCTAAGAGAGGCCTGGAACACCAGCCCTGCCAGGGGAGGAGGCTAAGAGAGGTCTGGAACACCAGCCCTGCCAGGGGAGGAGGCTAAGAGAGGCCTGGAACACCAGCTCTGCCAGGGGAGGAGAATAAGAGAGGCCTGGAACACCAGCCCTGCCAGGGGAGGAGGCTAAGAGAGGTCTGGAACACCAGCCCTGCCAGGGGAGGAGGCTAAGGGAGGCCTGGAACACCAGCCCTGCCAGGGGAGGAGGATAAGAGAGGTCTGGAACACCAGCCCTGCCAGGGAAGGAGAACAAGAGAGGTCTGGAACACCAGCCCTGCCAGGGGAGGAGGCTAAGAGAGGCCTGGAACACCAGCCCTGCCAGGGAAGGAGAATAAGAGAGGCCTGGAACACCAACCCTGCCAGGGGAGGAGGCTAAGAGAGGCCTGGAACACCAGCCCTGCCAGGGGAGGAGGCTAAGGGAGGCTTGGAACACCAGCCCTGCCAGGGGAGGAGAATAAGAGCGGCCTGGAACACCAGCTCTGCCAGGGAGGAGGCTAAGGGAGGTCTGGAACACCAGCTCTGCCAGGGGAGGAGGCTAAGAGAGGTCTGGAACACCAGCCCTGCCAGGGGAAGAGACTAAGAGAAGCCTGGAACACCAGCCCTGCCAGGGGAGGAGACTAAGAGAGGCCTGGAACACCAGCCCTGCCAGGGGAGGAGAATAAGAGAGGTCTGGAACACCAGCCCTGCCAGGGGAGGAGGCTAAGAGAGGTCTGGAACACCAGCCCTGCCAGGGGAGGAGAATAAGAGAGGTCTGGAACACCAGCCCTGCCAGGGGTTGAGGCTAAGAGAGGCCTGGAACACCAGCCCTGCCAGGGGAGGAGGCTAAGAGAGGTCTGGAACACCAGCCCTGCCAGGGGAGGAGAATAAGAGAGGTCTGGAACACCAGCCCTGCCAGGGGAGGAGGGAAAGAGAGGTCTGGAACACCAGCCCTGCCAGGGGAGGAGAATAAGAGAGGTCTGGAACACCAGCCCTGCCAGGGGAGGAGGCTAAGAGAGGTCTGGAACACCAGCCCTGCCAGGGAAGGAGGCTAAGAGAGGTCTTGAACACCAGCCCTGCCAGGGGAGGAGAATAAGAGAGGCCTGGAACACCAGCCCTGCCAGGGAAGGAGAATAAGAGAGGTCTGGAACACCAGCTCTACCAGGGAGGAGGCTAAGGGAGGTCTGGAACACCAGCTCTGCCAGGGGAGGAGGCTAAGAGAGGTCTGGAACACCAGCCCTGCCAGGGGAAGAGACTAAGAGAAGCCTGGAACACCAGCCCTGCCAGGGGAGGAGACTAAGAGAGGCCTGGAACACCAGCCCTGCCAGGGGAGGAGAATAAGAGAGGTCTGGAACACCAGCCCTGCCAGGGGAGGAGGCTAAGAGAGGTCTGGAACACCAGCCCTGCCAGGGGAGGAGGCTAAGAGAGGCCTGGAACACCAACTCTGCCAGGGGAGGAGGCTAAGGGAGGCTTGGAACACCAGCCCTGCCAGGGGAGGAGAATAAGAGAGGCCTGGAACACCAGCCCTGCCAGGGGAAGAGACTAAGAGAAGCCTGGAACACCAGCCCTGCCAGGGGAGGAGACTAAGAGAGGCCTGGAACACCAGTCCTGCCAGGGGAGGAGAATAAGAGAGGTCTGGAACACCAGCCCTGCCAGGGGAGGAGGCTAAGAGAGGTCTGGAACACCAGCCCTGCCAGGGGAGGAGAATAAGAGAGGTCTGGAACACCAGCCCTGCCAGGGGTTGAGGCTAAGAGAGGCCTGGAACACCAGCCCTGCCAGGGGAGGAGGCTAAGAGAGGTCTGGAACACCAGCCCTGCCAGGGGAGGAGAATAAGAGAGGTCTGGAACACCAGCCCTGCCAGGGGAGGAGGCTAAGAGAGGTCTGGAACACCAGCCCTGCCAGGGGAGGAGAATGAGAGAGGTCTGGAACACCAGCCCTGCCAGGGGAGGAGGCTAAGGGAGGCTTGGAACACCAGCCCTGCCAGGGGAGGAGGCTAAGGGAGGCTTGGAACACCAGCCCTGCCAGGGGAGGAGAATAAGAGAGGTCTGGAACACCAGCCCTGCCAGGGGTTGAGGCTAAGAGAGGCCTGGAACACCAGCCCTGCCAGGGGAGGAGGCTAAGAGAGGTCTGGAACACCAGCCCTGCCAGGGGAGGAGAATAAGAGAGGTCTGGAACACCAGCCCTGCCAGGGGAGGAGGCTAAGAGAGGTCTGGAACACCAGCCCTGCCAGGGGAGGAGAATGAGAGAGGTCTGGAACACCAGCCCTGCCAGGGGAGGAGGCTAAGGGAGGCTTGGAACACCAGCCCTGCCAGGGGAGGAGGCTAAGAGAGGTCTGGAACACCAGCTCTGCCAGGGGAGGAGGCTAAGGGAGGCTTGGAACACCAGCTCTCCAGTAAATAACTATTCCAAATGTCAAACTCCTGCAGAATGATGAGTTATAACACTGTGCTACGGCGGAATATGTATATTGTATTTTTGTCAGAAACTAAAATGTTCTTTTTTCAAACCCCTGGTTGGTGAGAGAGAAAATCCCTGACTGTTTAAATGTGAGATTTAAACAAACCATTCTGTTTTAGTGGGTTTAAACCACTGTTCATTTAGCCACGAGTGGTTTCCATGGGTGAATGGACAGTAAAGTAATCATACACTCTGTTCAGAATGCGTCTTCATGCCACTTCTTTAGTGTGCCGACGTTTGTGTGTGCACTGGTCCAGGTATGCCTGTGGACTGCTTTCCTCCACGCTTTTCCTCCATGCACTCTTCCATGCGTGCTCCTTCTTGTGTACATAGTGTGCTGTGGCCATTGTGATGTTATCTGTGGCATATGATCGCCATCCAAGGTGTAATACAGTGCTGTTACCCAGAGAGGAGAGTGTGAGCTCGTAAATAAACAAGGAGAGTCTGGCCCGGGGCCACCAAAAGAAGCCACACACACACATGAATAAACCCTGACTACAGCCAGGGGATTAAACACACTTTACAACTCACTAAATTACACTCCTTGGATCCACCATCTACAGCGTTAGACAACAGTGGTTACAGTCTGTATAGTGTAGTTCTATGCTCCTATTCTCTCAGTTCATATTTACTAAATTACAGTCCTAGTTTCCACCTGCTCAGCCCTCAGATAATGGTGATTACACGCTATACTGACTAGATCTATGTTCCCTTTTGTTCAGTTTAAATTCTGTATGTCTCTGTTCTATACTGTGTGAGTCTTGGTTTAATGTATGGTATTATGGTAGGTGTTGCTGTGTTCTCTGACCCATGGTGAGTGTCTCGCGTCCCATTGGCCAAGACTGTGGCAGCCTAGCGTTAGGGAGTGATGGATGGAACTGAGTAGAAGAGAAGGAAGGAGGAGTCCCGTGTCTCCATGACTCAGCCTCATGTCCTCATATGATTTCTGTCACTCCTATGTTATTAACGCATGGAATGGAATCTGCTTGGGGTGATGGCAGCAGAATTCATTGAGGCTTTCAAAACGAAGTCAGACATGATATTGGTTCCAGATTAGATTACATGCATTCAAATGTACTTCTTCTCCAGTGAGCCAGAATAACAATGGGTCTACAGTTAGCGTCTTGAACAAGCCATTTTTATAGTCTTAACTAAAAAACATCAAGACACTTTGGGGAGATGGAGAGTTGTACACGTTGACTCAGGCACAGTTCAGGCACAGTTTGGGCACAGTGCTGTTCACTGTGACTTATCTCTGTCCCAGTCTCTTACCTGGGGAGCAGAACGCTGGTGACTGATTTCACTCAGCTCCAAGGTGTGTTTTCTAATTATCTTTTCCTTCTCTTTTTTCCACTCCTTCCTTTCTTCTCCCCGGTCCCCGGTCCCCTCTTCACTCACTCACAAACCAGGACACAATAACAGAGTGGAGTGGGGGCCGCCAAGGCGAGGAGATGGGGGAGGAAGGGGGGGACGAAAGATTAATTAAGGTTCTCATGGCTCTCAGAACACACACACACTCACTCACGCGTACACACACACACACACAGACACACACACACACACACACGCCTCGGTCTGCATGACTGTGATCGATGGGCAGCCTGGTTTTTGTTTATCTGAAGTGACAACCGACGGCGCGTGGGCTGCCGTACGAGTGTGTACTGGTTCACCCTGGGTAGGAACACAACGCAGCACTTGTTGGTTCATGTTTCTTGCCAGCATGCATTTATTCACATGCTCAGTCAACATGGCAGCTGAGACGGGAGCATTGTACCATGCTGTGCCACAGTCACCCCTGCCTGAGGTAATTATATTGATTTAACAAGTAGGCTTTATGCACAAACCTCCGATGTCGTCAGTTAGCCAAGCGGTTAAGAGTGTTGGGCCAGTAACTGAAAGGTCGCTGGGTCAAATCCCTGAGCCGGCAAGGTGGGCCGTTCTGCCCTTGATCGAGGCAGTTAACGCCCAACAGCAACTTCTCCCTGGGCGTTGATGATGTGGATGTCGATTAAATTAGACCCCTCTCTGATTCAGAGGGGTTAAATGGGGAAGACGCATTTCAGTTGAATGCATTCAGTTGTGCAACTGACTAGGTATCCCCCTTTCCCTGTCTAAGGGGCTTGTACGTCAATATAGGAATGGTAGTGTGGACACGAGCTTGTACAAGATATGTACATACAATCTTCTCCTATACACAAACACTTATGCAAAGCCTAGGCGCACAAGTACAAATACACAGAAGGACACACTCAGTCACTCAGTCGCAAGGTGACAGAACATCTTATCAGAGAGCAGTTATGGAAATGAGAACGCTGCTCTGTGATAAATAAAGTCCATTTATTATAACACACACACAGTCCAGAATCAACAACAGGGCAGGACAGAGACTACCGATGAATAGATACGGAGAGAGAAAGAGAGAGAGAGAGAGAGAGGGGGGGTAGAGGAGATGAAATTATTAGACTGTTGTTTTGTCAATGTCAAAGTGTCTGACATTGGTCTGTGGCTTAAAACAGAGGTGAGAGAAGAGAGGAGAGGAGGATAAGGTACGTGAGCGGGGTGTAAACCTACACGATATCGAGTAGCTGTGGACACTTGATGCTGAAAGATTGCCCTTACTAAGTTTGATAACATGCAGTGAAAGAAAAAGTACTTTAAACAGTACATATAAAATTAGTTACCAGAACGAGCGTTTGAACTGTGAGCTCTCTCGACCAAATAATGTAAAACTATATCAAAACAAGAGGGACATGAAACTCAAGTCTGGCATAACTGAGGGTAAATCATTGAAACTAATGCACTCCCTCCCAGTACAGTGTCAGCTACAGCAGAGCATAACTCCTTATGATTCATCTCACACCTACAGGGGTGATGGAGTCATTGCTCATTCTAATACCTACAGGGTTCCTTCATCATGGAAAAAATAGCTGAAGTCGGGATTGATATGTTTTGTCTTTTATCATGTTGTCACAGTGAAATCGTCTGGTGATTGGAGCCTGGCCTCAACCCCAAAGGCATCATGGGTAATGTTGTTTTTTTTCTGTTCATTATGCCAAATAGTCCTTGGATGGAGGCAATTGATCCCAGACACAAACAACCACACACACACACACACACACCTCAATATCATGGTACCCCAGCTTTAATATCGGCTGCCCAGAGACCATCAACAATAATGCTTTGATTTCTTACGATTTCATCGTGGGTAATGTTGTTTGTTTTTCTGTTCTTTATGCCAAATAGTCCTTGGATGGAGGCATTTGATCCCAGACACACACAAACACACATGGGCGTGCACACACACAAAAAAAACACACACACAAAAAAACACTCTTCTTTCTCTCCATCCCCCTGCTATCATGATATATCTCTGTATTGATGCAAATGTGGTGGAGTCTGTTGAATAGAGCAGTGAAGTGCTATTGTCATTCATGACCACTCATTAGGCTGCTGGTTGAAAAGATGGGTGGTCAAGTCAAGTCCCCTACCAACTGATTCCAGGTCTGTCTCATAAAATGTTTCTATCTGTATTTAGTCCAGGCTCTACTGTTAACACATAGTGATATTCTGGTTTTGTGAGGCTGCCTCTTGCTTTGACATTTGCACCTATCGTGCAGACAATCTGCTGACGGCTGTAACCCTGATACTTAGCAGAGGCTACGCTGCACCCCAAAAGGCTAAAGAAGAGAGATGGGGGGGGATAAAGAGAAAGAGAGGGATAGAGAGAGAGAGGGATAGAGAGAGAGAGAGAGGGATAGAGAGAAAGGGATAGAGAGAGAGATAGAGAGAGAGGGATAGAGAGAGAGAGAGAGAGAGAGGGATAGAGAGAGAGGGATAAAGAGAGAGTGAGAGAGAGAGAGAGAGGGATAGAGAGAGAGAGAGAGAGAGAGAGGGATAGAGAGAGAGGGATAAAGAGAGTGAGAGAGAGGGATAGAGAGAGAGAGAGAGAGAGAGAGAGAAGGGGCTAGAGAGAGAGAGAGAGGGATAGAGAGAGAGAGCGAGAGAGAGGGATGGGGATAGAGAGGGAGAGGGGAGAGAGAGGGATAGGGATAGCGAGAGAGAGAGAGAGAGAGAGAGAGATGGAGAGAAAGAGAGAGAGAGAGAGCGAGAGTGAGACTGAGAGAGATTATGAAAAATTGAGATAAAGGAAGAGATCATTTTCATTCCACACATGCCTCTCTCGCTCTATCTCTCTCTCTCTCTCTCTCTCTCTCTCTCTCACACACTATATCTGACCCACTTTTGTTTGAAAAGAAAGATGCAACTTTTACCTTGGCCCATTAACTCTCCACACGGTCAAGTCAATAAAAGACACCTAACCACTAAATCACAAACACTAACAAACTGACACCCATGGACTAACACACATGACTTTGTTGAGCTCCGTAGAATCCTTAGCACCAGCTAAGGAACATGCTTGTCAGACAGTCTCTCTCCTCATCCTCTCCTTCCTCTCCTTCTCTTGTCCTCATCCTCACCTCACCTCTCCTTCCTCTCCTTCTCTTGTCCTCATCCTCACCTCTCCTCTCCACCCTCTCACTCTCTTGTCCTCATCCTCACCTCACCTCTCCACCCCTCTCACTCTCTTGTCCTCATCCTCACCTCACCTCTCCACCCTCTCACTCTCTTGTCCTCATCCTCACCTCACCTCTCCACCCTCTCACTCTCTTGTCCTCATCCTCACCTCACCTCTCCACCCCTCTCACTCTCTTGTCCTCATCCTCACCTCACCTCTCCACCCTCTCACTCTCTTGTCCTCATCCTCACCTCACCTCTCCACCCCTCTCACTCTCTTGTCCTCATCCTCACCTCACCTCTCCACCCTCTCACTCTCTTGTCCTCATCCTCACCTCACCTCAACACCACTCTCACTCTCTTGTCCTCATCCTCACCTCACCTCTCCACCCCTCTCACTCTCTTGTCCTCATCCTCACCTCACCTCTCCACCCCTCTCTGTTAGCTTGGTTGGTAGTATGACTGGTGCAGTAAGTTGTGGTTCAGTAGCTGGAGAGCAGTGCAGAGTCAGAGTCAGAGTCAGAGTCAGAGTCAGAGTCAGAGTCAGAGTCAGACAGACAGACAGACAGACAGACAGACAGACAGACAGACAGACAGACAGACAGACAGACAGACAGACAGACAGACAGACAGACAGACAGACAGACAGACAGACAGACAGACAGACAGACAGACAGACAGACAGACAGACAGACAGACAGACAGACAGACAGACAGACGGTAGATCAGTCTCTGGACCGCTGTATGATGGACAAGCCCAGCAGAGGACTGCAGCCTCCAGACAACCTAAGTCATCTAATCCAAGTCGCCCCACAGTTTACCCCACAAACAGACAAACAACACTGAACCCAATCCACTCTCTAATCAAGTCTATCTCATCCCTCCAAACACCATGTACACTGAATTCATACCACTATATATTCACATATGGTTCACGCAGAACATCATTATTATCTGAAGGGTCTTTAAAAGGGTTCAACATCTGTGAGTGTGGACGACCTTGTTTTGATGACTTTGAAAGCCTTTGATACCCCTTTGCCATCCTATGCCGGCATTTTGCACACTGAGGTTCATGTCCTGCCTGGTTCACTGTCTGGTGCACGACAGACAGAATAATCTATCTGAATAACCATTCTAAGGCTCTTAAATGTATCTGTTCTAAGCTCATCTGTAATGCAGGTCTGGAAAGAGGAGGTAGGAACCCCCACTGTGGTGGGACCACATTAGGATGCTACTTTTGCCATGCATCAGTCGCCCCCGACAACAGGGGGATGTGTGTCACCACAGGGGGTCAGTTCGCCCCTCCTGCCACCCCTTTGCTTTCACCGCCTCTCAGTACCTCTCAGCTCTGACATGCCTATAAAAGAGAAGTTTGAGCAAAGTGGCTTTTTGGAAAGGGAACGTCAAGGTAGGGGTAAAAAGAAGGCATACTTTGGGGATGTACTTTGGAGTAGTTTGACAATTGAGAGTAGTTTCTGCTCACATGCACACACACCTTCAATTTCAAACCAGCCGTCTCTGCTCCTTGGCCTCTCTCTTCTGCTCTGCAATATCAACCACCCCGACTTGAAATCCCTGCCTAAACCTCTTACCATCCTCCTCCTACTTCTCTAACCTTACTGTCAGATTGACTTTTGACTTATACACACATATCCACGTACACACACCCACGCCTGGAGTATCAAGCTCCACTGTGTGTGTGTGTGTGTGTGTGTGTGTGTGTGTGTGTGTGTGTGTGTGCGAGCGTGCGTGCGTGCGTGTGTGCGTGCGTGCATGCGTGCGTGCGTGCGTGTGTGCGTACATGGGTCAGGTGTTTATTGGAGCCCGCCACCTCCCACTAGGTCTAGGACCTCAGCGATTCTCCCCGTCTGCGTTTTTCTAACGGCCGTGGACGCACGCCATGTCGGCAGCATTTGTCATCCCTCACACCTTCCCTTCTTTCTCTCTCTCCCTCCTCCTCCTCTCGGGAGGCCTAAAAAAACACATATGTTTGATCCAGGAAAGAATATATAGAATTCTCATATTTTCTTCACTCACATACTTTATCAGATCTAGTTGGACTTATCCCAAAGCCTTCTCCCAACCTCCCTTGTAAAACTATTGCGTCTGGATAGTGATCTTCCATAAGCAGGATAAACAAAGGCTGCTTAGCTTGCTTATTTCATTTAATCAGAGGTAAATATGGTGTTCGACAGCAGTCTCTGACAGTGTTGTGTTGGTGTTCATTAATTATGCAGCAGGCTATGCAGACTCCGGCCAGGTCTCACACCCCTTGGCCCTTCAACCCAGACACGCCGCTCATGAATGCTTCTCCTCTCTCTCTCACGCCCCACTGTGGCTAATTAGAGACTGAGCTGGCTGAGGGAGGGCACGAGGGGCCACAAACACAAACACACACACACACGCTCAACACACACACACAAAACGTGTAATGTTAGAGTGAAACTTGGTGTACCAATCAGAGGCAAACACTCCCAACAGGTACACACACAGCAGGCAGAGATGCTCTCCCAATCAGGGATGAGTGAGAAAGAGACAGAGACAGAGAGAGATCCAGAGAGAGAGAGACAGAGAGAGACAGATAGAGAGAGACAGAGAGAGAGAGACAGAGAGATTTGTATAGACCGAATTCGATACAAACATTCCTCACTTTGTTGGTTTATTTTCGTGGACAGATTTTGGGCGGAGTAAAACCTTTAGCTTCACCTCTTCGTCTCTGGTTTAAAGGGTCTGGTTGTTTGTTTTTTATTAGAGACAGAGAGAGAGTGAGACACCAACACAGAGAGAAAAAAAAGAGAGCAGGGGATGTGGAGAAGGTTGTTTGGATGCTGTACTACGCTAGGTCTGACAGTGGGAGAGATGCCAAGGTAGGTGAGGCTGAGGAGCACCTCATCAATTGTCCGCTTGTTCTATGAGATAGACAGAGCACTGCCGCAGGGAAAAATAAAGTTCCTAATTCAGATTCAGATTGCAGGGAACAGTGAACATTTTTGCTAGCTTTTCGCTGGCGCCAACAGGTAAGATGCTTCAGGGGGGTAATCAAGTGTGCTAGAAAGTTAGAGGTCCTGGAAAGCAGTACTCACTAAGTAGGCAGCACACATGCACGTAGGGTGGCAGGCAGGGACACGCATGCACGCACAAACATACACACACATACAGTGGGGAGAACAAGTATTTGTGTATCAAATACTTGTTCTCCCCACTGTATATGAGTCAGTGTGTGTGTGTGTGTGTGTGTGTGTGTGTGTGTGTGTGTGTGTGTGTGTGTGTGTGTGTGTGTGTGTGTGTGTGTGTGTGTGTGTGTGTGTGTGTAACACACGTCACGCTGCCTGCTTAGTGAGTACTGCCTTGCTAGCACACTTGATCGCCCTCCCAAAGCATCTTACTTGTCGAAGACACCGAAAAGCTAGTTATTCACTGGCTCAAGTGAAGACACTTTCGGCTGAGGACTGACTTTCGCACATCCCTATGCAGGTAGAGACTACAACATGGTAGCACTACAGGTAGAGACTACAACATGGTAGCACAACAGATAGAAACTACAACAATGTATCACTACAGGTAGAGACTACAACATGGTAGACCTACAGATAGCGACTACAACATGGTAGCACCACAGATAGAGACTACAACATGGTAGACCCTACAGATAGACATTACAACATGGTAGCACTACAGATAGACACTATGACATGGTAGCACTACCAGTAGAGGCTACAACATGGTAGCACCATAGATAGACACTACAACATGGTAGAACTACAGATAGACACTGACATGGTAGCACTACCGGTAGAGGCTACAACATGGTAGCACCACAGATAGACACTACAACATGGTAGCACCACAGATAGAGACTACAACATGGTAGCACTAAAGGTAGAGACTACAACGCTGTTGAACCACAGGTAGAGACTACAACATGGTAGCACCACAGATAGACACTATGACATGGTAGAACCACAGATAGAGGCTACAACATGGTAGCACCACAGATAGACACTATGACAAGGTAGCACTAAAGGTAGAGGCTACAACATGGTAGCACCACAGATAGACACTATGACAAGGTAGAACTAAAGGTAGAGGCTACAACATGGTAGCACCACAGATAGACACTATGACATGGTAGCACCACAGATAGAGGCTACAACATGGTAGCACCACAGATAGACACTATGACATGGTAGCACCACAGATAGAGGCTACAACATGGTAGCACCACAGATAGACACTACGACAAGGTAGCACTAAAGGTAGAGGCTACAACAGGGTAGCACCACAGATAGAAACTATAAACATGACATGGAAACTCAGCGTGAAACTCAACTGGCCTACCTGGTTAAATAAAGGTGATATCAAAAATTAAATAAAAGATCTGTCTATGCCAAGATTGTTCTACGACTCAGGCTATGCAGAAAACTGAGTGATTATTCATGTTGACCCAAATGAGAGGGATGTTTTCTTCAAATCAATGTAAACTCTGTAGTTGAGTTATGAGCAGTTTTTTGCCAAACAGAAATCACCGATTGGAGTATGAAAATGTAAATTTCATCGAGGGATGTTTTCTCCGAGTCAAAGACAATCAATGAAAATGATTTTGAACACAGTTTAACTACAAACAGAATGATACGGAATGGAGTATGTATACCCTTCGTTCAAATCTCGAATACATCTTCAACGGTTTGATGTCAGGCTCAATCCCAGTAACATGTACTGTATCATACAGCATGTCTGATGTTGGGCTCCCGAGTGGCGCAGCGGTCTAAGGCACTACATTTCAGTGCTAGAGGCGTCACTACAGACCCTGTTTCGATTCCAGGCTGTATCACAACCGGCCGTGATTGGGCGGCCCACAATTGGCCTTGGTAGGCTGTCATTGTAAATAAGAATTTGTTCTTAACTGACTTGCCTAGTTAAAAATTAAATGTTAAGGATGGAATAGAAGCAGGGAACATTGCATTATTGAATGCTGGGTCAGTGAGCATGAAAAGCAAACAGGCAACAGGCCTTGAATAGCCTTCCACCAATTTATGCCTTCCAGATTATCGATTTCCCCGGGCAAAATTATTTATATGATTCCAATATGAGTAGAGTGCATGTTTTCAACAAGAAAAGTATGAGTGCAATTGCAAGCGCAATTACACTTGGAGAACATTGGAATGTGAACCCAGTGTCGGAGTGTGTGTATGTGACTGCGTGTGTGAGTTGATGGGTTGTTAGCGGATTAGTGCGGGGGCGAATCGCTGAGCATCACCGGGGCGATGTTTGACAAACACAAAAGATGCTGAATTGCCAGCATGTATGTATAAACAAATCAGTGATCAAAACGAGGTGATTTGCATGAACGCTGTGCAACAGAGCGTGCAACCATCACAAACTGGAAGGAACACCAGAGCAACCGCTCCTCTCCTCTCTCTCTCTCTCTCTCTCTCTCTCTCTGTCAGGCGTGTGCGTACTTGTGCTGAAGTCAGGTGCAGGAGAGCAGAGAATTGTGAACAGGCGCACACTTTATTTCGGCAGGAGAGATATACAGACGGACGCAGCTGCGTCCAAAAACCTCCAGCCAACAAGGCAAAGTGTAAAACGCGCAAAACAGTCACAGCACATCAAATGTATACAAACAGGCTTCGTGAAATAACACGGGACAAACGCACGCAAGCCTAGTGCATACAAAAACACGTAACACACAAACAATCTTACAAAGACATGAGGGGGAACAGAGGATAAATACATGTAGTGTAATTGGGGAATGAAAACCAGGTGTGCAGGGAACAAGACAAAACAAATGGATACATGAAAAATGGAGCGGCGATGGCTAGAAAGCCGGTGACGTCGACCGCCGAACGCCGCCCGAACAAGGAGACAAGCCGACAGTACCCCCCCAATCTAGCTCATAGTCTCTAGACATGAGTTCGCTGATAAAGTGGACAGGGTAGGTTATATAAGATGACTATGGATAATCGCAGCCAAGCAACAATCATCATGTCACCATAATACCCTGGGCCATAGCGTATTTTATTTTGTCGGCACTAGGACATTTTACTGACAAATGTCCTGTTTCCATCAGACCTGTTTTGGCTTTTTTTACGCGTCAGGTAATTCATGCAAGTGAAATTGTTAGATGGAAACCGTGTTAGTGTCTACACTTTTCAGAGAGCTGTTTTTTCTCTGTTTAGTTAGGTCAGGGTGTGATATGGGTGGGCATTCTATGTTTTTTTTTCTATGTTTAGTTCTTGTTTTTCTATTTCTATGTTGGAGTTTTGGGATGATCTCCAAATAGAGGTAGCTGGTTCGCGTTGTCTCTAATTGGAGATCATATTTAAGTTGGGGTTTTTTCTATTGTGTTTTGTGGGTAGTTGTTTTCTGTTTCATTCACGTAACCTGACAGAACTGTTGACTGTCGTTTTGTTTCTTTTTGTATAAGTGTTCGTTTTCATTCAAATATAATTATGAGCACGCAACACGTTGCGCCTTGGTCCCCTTTATACTACCCCGTTACAGATTCTGTTAGGTATGTAGGTTCAGAGGGAAGACTGTGTCTAAACCGACATGCATACCTTGAAATGAGTCCTCTGTCTGAGTCTCTCTCTTTATATCTCACCCCCTCACATACACACATACTTGCAATGACAAACACATGCATAGCCTACTTGCTATCATACACTCATATTCACAACCACACAAACACACACACTCACAACACGCATACAGACTCATTGGTATTCTCCTGACGAGGCAGAGCTCCAACACGACTCATTTAACATTTCCAGTACAATGAGGATGGAACAGAGCTCACAATTAGACAGCATGGGGAAAGGTGGCAATCTGTTCTACTGGATCCTTCTCTCTCTCCCTCTCTCTCTTTCTACTTACCGTTTCTCTCTTTCTCTCCGTCTCTCTCTCCCTCTCTCTTTCTATCCGTCTCTCCCTCTCTCTTTCTACTGACCGTTTCTCTCTTTCTCTCCGTCTCTCTCTCCCTCTCTCTTTCTATCCGTCTCTCTCTCTCTCTCTCCCTCTCTCTTTCTATCCGTCTCTCCCTCTCTCTTTCTACTGACCGTTTCTCTCTTTCTCTCCGTCTCTCTCTCCCTCTCTCTTTCTATCCGTCTCTCTCTCTCTCTCTCTCTCTCTCTCTCTCTCTCTCTCTCTCTCTTTCTACTTACCGTTTCTCTCTTTCTCTCCCTCTCTCTCTCCCTCTCTTTCTATCCGTCTCTCTCTCTCTCCCGCTCTCTCTCTCTCCGTCTCTTCTCATCTCCGTCTCTCCCTCTCTCTCTCTCTGACACACACATTCTCTCAAGATTTTTTTGGCAGGTTAAGGTATTTTGCCAGTTTTGGCATTGATATGAAAATGCTCCATTGATCAGCCCATCTCTCTGAGCGGATTACAATAACATTGGACCATATGACAGAAAAATAGGGTTCCGACTTCCAATACTGAGGAGAAATAATGTTTTCTCTGTTTTACCCGACAGCAACACTGGTTAATACGTTTCTCATGGGGCTTGTTTTTCCCATCATGAATAAACCAAAATATTCTTGTTACATATCGCAGGAAAATATATTTTCCTTTTAATCCCCTATGCATCAGTGTTCCTCCTCTGTTGACTTTTAGTGGAGTCTGAAGATTTTATGACACCTCACAGGTGTCATGTGACTGTTAGGATTCTCAGAAGTCTCCATCTGTCTCACTCTCTCTAAATCTCGCTAGTCCTCTCTCTCTCTCTCTCTCTCACTCTCTCTCTAAATCTCGCTAGTCCTCTCTCTCTCTCTCTCTCTCTCTCACTCTCTCTCTAAATCTTGCTAGTCCTCTCTCTCTCTCTCTCTCTCTCTCTCTCTCACTAAATCTCGCTAGTCCTCTCTCTCTCTCTCTCTCTCTCTCTCTCTCTCTCTCTCTCTCTCCCTCTCTCTCTAAATCTCGCTAGTCCTCTCTCTCTAAATCTCGCTAGTCCTCTCTCTCTAAATCTCGCTAGTCCTCTCTCTCTAAATCTCACTAGTCCTCTCTCTCTAAATCTCGCTAGTCCTCTCTCTCTCTAAATCTGGCTAGTCCTCTCTCTCTCTCTCTAAATCTCGCTAGTCCTCTCTCTCTCTCTCTCTCTCTCTCTCTAGTCTAGAGAAAGTAACCGCTGTGTGTTTGAAAGCCTTCTTTTACCTCACTGCCTAAATGTTGCTAGTCCTCTCTCCCTCCCTTTCCCGGGTCCCTCTCTCAGAGCAGAGTATCTTGTTTAAAGACCCAGTGTATTACGTATTGTTGTTGTGTTTAGACCATTCTGTCTGTCCTGTTTGTCTGACCTTTCTATATAAGCTGCTTATCCCTGTTGTCAGCGTGGTGTCTGGTCCCAAATACACCCTCTCCACCACCTCACCCCCTTGCCTCACCCTCTCATCTATTCCTGGAAAAGGAGAAAGTATTAGTGACCATACAAAATACTAATAAAGGTCGGAACAAGGGTGAGCCCCTTATAACTGTTCACCCGTGTACTCTCTACAATAAGCTTTCAATGATAAGTCTACTCAGTATTAATCAAGTAGAGATCATTATGTTTTTATAAGCAGTCCGAAAGGATCGGCATGTTTTGATTCATTTCAGTTTTGCTATCAAGTGTGCAAATATGATAATTCAGCTTTTACAGGCCTTAATTGCTGTCATTATGTGTGAGATGTGCGTTGGCGCCTGGTGATTGAGCAGAAAGGCTGGGGAGCGCTCGTTATGCCAAACGACATGTTGACGTGATTAAGCCCTACTGAGATTCTGTTCTGTTCCACAGAGCTGTGATATAGAGACTGGTAATGGTTTGAAGTTCTTACTGGCTGCTTCTATTCTGTGACTGACTGTTTATTTTCTATGACCCCTAGCTTCCTACTGGTTTAAAGTCCTTACTGACTGTTTCTTTCCCATGATGTCCTTATTGACAGGTGCTGTGCTATCAGGCTTAATGGACTGGATCATTAGTGATCGTTGTTCCATGTCCTTGAAGGTTGTTTGTTGTTTTCCTGATGTCATTATATCCTGTATTGATGGTTTTCTAATGTGACTCCAGTTCAAGAGTGATTGCTTTAGCAACATGGTTCAACCTACAGGTAACTGCCAAAATAAAGGAAACACTTGAGTAAATCAGGGATAAAAAGTATATTGAAAGGGTCATGTATAATGCTGGGCAGGCCATTATTTTGGCCATTATTTTAGCTACCATGGTTATGCCCCCATAGGATGACAATGCCCCCATCGACAAGGCACAAGTGGTCACGGAATGGTTTAATGAGCAAGAAAATGATGTAAGCCATATGCCATAGCCGTCTCAGTCACCAGATCTCAACCCAATTGAACAGTTATGGGAGATTCTGGAGTGACGCCTGAGACAGAATTTTCAAACACCATCAACAAAACCCCAAATGATGGAACTCCTCGTGGAATAATGGCGTTGCATCCCTCCAGTAGAGTTCTGGTTTGTGGTGGTCCAACGCCCTATTAAGACACTTTATGTTGGTGTTTCCTTTACTATGGCAGTTACATGTCTGTCCTTCCTGACTGGTTCCACCTCTAGTCCTGACTAGGCTGTTTCTTGTTGCCAGATGACTGCGGGAAATTGTGTGTGTGTGTGTGTGTGTGTGTGTGTGATATTTCCCCTAGTCTCCTGGGGTCAGTGAGAGGACTTGCTGCTGCTAATGAAAACAACTGTGGCTGAAGATATGAAGAAAGCCTGCAGGGGGTTCTTACTGTTTAATGACATCTGGGTCATGTCCTGGCTCTCTCACACACACACACACACACACACACACACACACACACACACACACACACACACACACACACACACACACACACACACACACACACACACACACACACACACACGACAGACAATAAGTAAAACACACACAAATACACACTCTTTCTTGCGCACACATACAGTACACACACTCTATTTGTGGATTTGTGAATGGTATTGTTTTTACCAGTGGCCCTCCTAATCTAAGCCAGCCCACATTAATACCTGTCTGTGTCTGGAGCAGGAGATGGAGGTTATGTGAGGTGAAGGCTGATGCTAGGGCCTCAGCATACCAACACTACCACTGTGTTGCACTCAAATAGACATGCTTTCAATCAAAGCTCTAAAGGCCCTCCAAACGTTGACTCTGACCTCTACACCCCAGGTCAGGTCAGTATTATCTGAGAGGTCCTAGCTCCCTCTCTCCTCTCTACTCCCACTTGCCTTCGCTCCCTCTGTCAGTTTGCTGCCAGCTCTTAGCAAACTGTTGGGGAAAATGGTGTTTGACCAAATACAATGCTATTCCTCTGTAAACAAATTAACAACAGACTTTCAGCATGCTTATAGAAAAGGACACTCAACATGTACTGCACTGATACAAATGACTGATGATTGGTTGAAAGAAATTGATAATACGAAGATTGTGGGAGCTGTAGTGTTAGATTTCAGTACAGCTTTTGATATTATTGACCATAACCTGTTGTTTAAAAAAAAATGTGTTATGGTTTTTCAAGCTCTGCTGTATCGTAGATTCAGAGCTATCTATAGTATCTATTAGAACTCAGAGGGTTACTTTAATGGAAGCCTCTCTAATGTCAAACATGTAAAGTGTGGTGTACCGCAGGGCAACTTACTAGGCCCTCTATTATTTTATTTTTTACCAATGACCTGCCACTGGTATTAAACAAAGCATGTGTGTCCATTTATGCTGATGATTCAACCCTATATGTGTCAGCAACTACAACTAATGAAGTCACTGAAACATTTAACAAAGAGTTGCAGTCAGTTTTGGAATGGTTGGCCAGTAATAAACGGGTCATGAACATCTCTAAAACTAAGAGCATTGTATTTGGTACAAATCATTCCCTAAGCTCTAGACCTCAGCTACATCTAGGAATAAATGGTGCGGCTGTTGAACAAACTGAGGAGACTAAATTACTCTGTGTTACCTTCGATCAAATAAAATAAAATTATATTTGTCACATGCGCCAAATACAACAAGTATTACAGTGAAATGCTTAGTTACAAGCCCTTAACCAACAATAGAGTTTTAAGAAAAATAAGTGTTAAGTAAAAAAAAAAAAAAGATAAGTAAAAAAATATATTAAAGAGCAGCAGTAAAAGAACAGTGCAAGGCTATATAGAGGAGGTACTTGTACAGAGTCAAAGATGCAGGGGCACAGGTTAGTCGAGGTAATTGAGGTAATATGTACATGTAGATAGAGGTAAAGTGACTGTGCATAGATAATAAACAGAGAGTAGCAGCAGCGTAAAATGGGGAGGGGGCAGTGAGACTTACTTATGTGTCCGACCCCAGTAAGACTAGCTGTCACCATTGGAGTCAACTAATGGGGATCTTAATAAAATCTAAATCAAATATTCCCTGGATCAACCGGGACTAATGGGAGTCGGGAGGTCACGTCAAGAGCACTCTGCCGTTCACAGATCTGAGAGAGCATCAAAGAGAATTCCATAAGAAATCCATAAAAAGCTATCAATGAATTAGTTATTTTCTGCACTCCTTCATTCCACAAAGGTAAATCTCATCCATAATTCAGTCTGATGTATGCAATTACGCCATTGTAGTAATGTAATAAAATATGAATTATGGATCGCTTTCATTGTGATGGAGTTTAATAATTCAAGCCGACACCACCAGGATCAAACAGCAGCGGAGGGGGTTTTCAGACGAGGACTTGGCGGGGGCTGAGATGGCCAGATTTAATAATGCAGATTTCTTTCACCGCCAAATAGCTTTAAAAAGTGTAATACGGCTGACTCTCCCTTGCCCCCTTCACTAACTCTGCAATTCGTTAAGCCAAATGAAGGCTGTCACTTTAAGGATGGCTGGAGCACAAGCTGGGCTGGCTGGATGAGGCTCTTAAGACAGACCCTCTCACACCAGCCAGGTCATCCAAGATCCACGGTGTTCGTTCAGGTCACCAGGATGTTGGGAGATGCCTTCAAAACCCACCAGTAGGGTTTCATCAACTAGGGGGTTGTGGAGTGGGGTTGGCTGATGGGCGTAAACTGTGAGCTCCAGCTCCAAGGGTTCAATCCCAGTGCTAGGCCCTTTTTTTAACCCTATCCAAAACCTTAACCCTTACCTTAACCATTTGGAGTTAATGCCTAAACTTTTAACTGTTGAAATTTGACCTTGAATACTGAAGTCATCTCAAAGCGTGAGATCTTGTTGTTCACACACACTGAGAAAATGCCTTTCAAATTAGCGGGGACACACACTTGGCACACACACACTTTATACACACAACAAGACAGCTTTTCAGTGGAGCATTGCGAACAGACATTGTCTATGATTCAGATGTAGCACCCTACCTTGTTTTCTAATTGGAAACATGGCCGCACCAAAGCAAAATACCTCATCTCGGTTGCCCAAAAGTAAAAATATCTCGCAAAAGTCTGTAATTTCCTATTTTACTTCTGGGGGGAATGTCGTTAATAATTGCGATTACCTTTGTGCAAAGTAAGGACGCATAGTCTCCTCCCTCGCAAATGGAAACTCTTGGTCAAACCCCTCCATTCCGCTGATTTCACTCGTGTTTATCATGGCCAAAAGGAAATATACTGTAACTTTAACTTTGTGTGGCTGTGGAATCTACTGGAAACCGTTTATCACAGGTGTGAAAATCACCGCACCAGTTGAAGCACCAGCTTCGTCAAATCCTGATTTGTCCAAATAAACAATGACGAAAATCCAAAACCAGGAACTACTGCTTCTCATAATCACATAATTCTACATGAGCCTTGACAGATTCTCGCCGTTTAATCTGACCACGAGAATCTGTTCACGAGAGATTCCATAATACCTAAAACATCTGAGTAAAACTCCATTGAAATGAGACTTTACGAAGCGAGACACAATATGTTGATTATTTGAAACGGCGGTCCCGTTCTGGCCTACCACTTCGCGGCTGAGCTGTTGTTGCTCCTAGACGTTTCCGCTTCACAATAACAGCATACAGTTGACAGAGGCAGCTCTAACAGGGCAGAAATTTGACTTATTTGACTTAACTGACTTATAAGTATAAGCTGTTGTTGCTCCTAGACGTTTCCGCTTCACAATAACAGCATACACAATACCAGCATACAGTTGACCGAGGCAGCTCTAACAGGACAGAAATTTGACTTATTTGACTTAACTGACTTATAAGTAAGGCCAGTTGCTGTAGAACTAGGACAAGGAGTGGTGTGGAACTCAACTCAATAAGGTCACCAGTTGAAGAGAGAAGAAACCTCTGGGAGAGGGTCTAGAGGGGCCCACCTTGAAGACCATCTATCTACAGTCCTATCTCACACACACTTCCATGCCAATAAAGGTTCTAGACTTATGCAGGGCTTGTTTTGTTCAGAACCTAACAAAAACAACATCCGATCTTCAACTTAATTTCCACTATAAGAAAAAACAATAGGGTGAGCAGCACCTCATACAGGACAGTAGAAACAGTTGAAGTCAGACGTTTAAATAGACGTTTTTCAACCACTCCACAAATTTCTTGTTAACAAACTATAGTTTTGGCAAGTCGGTTAGGACATCTACTTTGTGCATGACACAAGTAATCTTTCCAACAATTGTTTACAGACAGATTATTTCACTTATAATTCACTGTATCACAAGTCTAGTGGGTCAGAAGTTTACATACACTAAGTTGACAGTGCCTTTAAACAGCTTGGAAAATTCCCGTAAATTATGTCATGGCTTTAGAAGCTTCTGATAGGCTAACTGACATCATTCGAGTCAATTGGAGGTGTACCTGTGAATGTATTTCCAGGCCTACCTTCAAAGTCAGTGCCTCTTTGCTTGACATCATGGGACAATCAAAAGAAATCAGCCAAGACCTCAGAAAAAAATTGTAGACCTCCACAAGTGTGGTTCATCCTTGGGAGCAATTTCCAAACGCCTGAAGGTACGACGTTCATCTGTACAAACAATAGTACGCAAGTATAAACACCATGGGACCATGCAGCCGTCATACCGCTCAGGAAGGAGACACGTTCTGTCTCCTAGAGATTAATGTACTTTGGTGTGAAAAGTGCAAATCAATCCCAGAACAACAGCAAAGGACCTTGTGAAGATACTGGAGGAAACAGGTACAAAAGTATCTATATCTGTAACGATTGGCGTCGGGTGATGAGGAAGCGGACCAAAACGCAGCTGGGAGCGAACACATGTTTATTCTTACACTGAATTAAACACGTACACAAAACCAAGAAAATGCCTGATCATTAACTGCTCAAACAAAAGAGACAACAACCCACAAACATCGTGGGGGGAAAAGGAACTTAAATATGATTCCCCAATCAAAGGCAACTAGCGACAGCTGTCTCTGATTGGGAATCGACAGAAACCAACATAGAAATACGCCCCAAAGCAAGGCTATACCAAAAACATAGAAAATAAACTATAGAAATGCCACACCCTGACCAAAATAGAAGAGTTCACCTGGTCAGGGCGTGACAATATCCACAGTGAAAAGAGTCCTATATCTACATAACCTGAAAGGCCGCTCAGCAAGGAAGAAGCCACTGCTCCAAAACCGTCATAAAAAAAAGACAGACTACGGTTTGCAACTGCACATGGGGACAAAGATTGTACTTTTTGGAGAAATGTCCTCTGGTCTGATGAAACAAAAATAGAACTGTTTGGCCATAATGACCATTGTTATGTTTGGAGGAAAAAGGGGGAGGCTTGCAAGCCGAAGAACACCATCCCAACCGTGAAGCACGGGGGTGGCAGCATCATGGGGGGGTGCTTTGCTGCAGGAGGGACTGGTGCACTTCACAAATAGATGGCATCATGAGGTAAGAAAATTATGTGTATATATTGAAGCAACATCTCAAGACATCAGTCAGGAAGTTAAAGCTTGGTTGCAAATGGGTCTTCCTGTCACGCCCTGACCATAGAAAGCCCTTGGTTCTCTATGGTGTTGTAGGTCAGGGCGTGACTAGGGGGTGTTCTAGTCTTTCCATTTCTATGTTGGTGCTCTTAGTCTAGTTCCCCATTAGAGGCAGCTGATGTTCGTTGTCTCTAATTGGGGATCATACTTAAGGGTTCCCTGTTCCCACCTGCTTTTTGGGATATTGTTTGTGTATGTGCAGGTAGCACTACGGTACTTTACGTTTCGTTGCTTGTTTTTTGTTTGAAAGTTTCATTTGAATAAAAGATGTGGAACTCAACACACGCTGCGCCTTGGTCCGCTCTGTACAACGAACGTGAAACTTCCAAATGCACAATGACCAAAATTCACCCAACTTATTGTGGGAAGCTTGTGGAAGGCTACCTGAAATGTTTGTCCCAAGTTTAACAATTTAAAGGCAATGCTACCAAATACTATTTGAGTGTATGTAAACTTCTGACCCACTGGGAATGTGATGAAAGAAATAAAAGCTGAAATAATTCATTCTCCCTACTATTATTCAGACAGGGATTAAATGTCAGGAATTGTGAAAAACTGAGTTTAAATGTATTTGGCTAAGGTGTATGTCAGGAATTTGTATGTCAGAAAATGTCAGGAATTGTGATAACTATCGATGTAATTCCAAAGGGTAGGTTTAACAGAGCAAATTAAATGTAACCATACTTTATCAAATATTATCAGTGATGCTATACATATAGGTCTTGGTCAACATTTTCCCAAAGTCGGTCCTCTGGACACCAAGGGGTGCACATTTTGGCTTTTGTCCTAACACTACACAGCTTATTCAAATAATCAACTTAATGTCAAATTAGGAATACAACCAACTTTTGGCTGTCGTTTTCAGTGGGTGAAAATAGGATGGAATCTCATTGATCAACATGTTTACCAAATATTCCCCAATTCTCCACGTTGAAATGACGTAGTGTGCCCAGTGGGAAGAAGCGTAAAAAGAAAACTAGAAGACGAGAGAGAAAGAGAGATAGAGACTTAACGTGGAGGGTTCTTTGTCGCCTCATCTCACTTACTCTGTCAGTGGAATTAGTGCACAAACACAACCCATTAACCAGGGGAGACACTGATCGGACGGTTCTGCAAAACTCAGGAACGATTAGTAATATATTATGGCGGATGCAGGGCAAGAGCGAGGGGGAAGACATGAGAGGATGGCAGGAAGAGAAATAGATAGACAACACATGTGAAGAAGGCATAGGGGAGAGATAGAGAGAGAGATGTCAGAAGTCATTCAGTGCTCTGTGTGGATGCATCATCTCCCTGGAGAGAAACACAGAACGTTCTCTTCTATGGCTGCTTTCAAGCTAACACAATAACGGAGCATTTCCCAATGCTGCAGGTGTGCCATACAGCACAGCACTGCACCACACTCTCGTCTTGCTCTCTTTTCTCTCTCTCCTGTATCTCACTCTCTCCTCTCTCACCGTGTACAAACAAAGCTATGTGCCTCTGTGTACACAGTGATCAAGTAGGCAAACTCCCAGTAATTAATTACGTTCAATACGGCTGTGTACGCTATGTGTGTTTGGAGTGGGGGTAACTCATTGTGCCCGGGGGTTGGGCTCACCGCTTGGCAAGGGCAACTGTTGATCAGCAAAACAGGTTGGTGTGTGGGTACCGGCTGACTACGGCTGATGGTAATATCATATGTGTGTAAGGTTGCATGTATTTTAGGGATGATTATAACACGTGGTTGGACCAAGTCTAAGGTTGCATACTTTCTTTCATATGTTCCCCCTCAGCCCCTTTGGCAACTCAAAATTAGATCTGAAGAGCACCCAAAGTAATTTGTTATTGCACATTTGGGGAAAGGGGAAGGGAGGAAGAAAGACAAATAGAGGTTTGGTGCAGCTAGTGGAGCTGGTGTGTGGTGGCAGGAAACATTTGAGGATTCTTCAAGTTGATGAGCTTCCAGCGTGCCTACTGGGCTGAGATATTGGGATGCAGAATGAGAGAGAGAGAGAGAGAGAGAGAGAGAAACAGACAGAGAGAGAAACAGACAGAGAGAGAGAGAGAGAAACAGACAGAGAGAGAGACAGAGAGACACAGAGAGAGAGAGAGAGAGAGAGAGAGAGAGAGAGAGAGAGAGAGAGAGAGAGAGAGAGAGAGAGAGAGAGAGAGAGAGAGAGAGAGAGAGAGAGAGAGAGAGAGAGAGAGAGAGAGAGAGAGAGAGAGAGAGAGAGAGAGAGAGAGAGAGAGAGAGACGAGAGCAGAGAGAGAGAGAGAGAGACCAGAGAGAGAGACACAGAGAGAGAGAGACACAGAGAGAGAGACACAGAGAGAGAGACACAGAGAGAGAGACACAGAGAGAGAGAGAGAGAGAGAGAGAGAGAGACAGAGACAGAGGTAGAGAGACAGAGGTAGAGAGACAGAGGTAGAGAGACAGAGGTAGAGAGACAGAGGTAGAGAGACAGAGCGAGATAAGCGAGGTACTGAGGGCTAACATTAGGGGTAATGATCATGACCACAATTTATTTTTACCGAAAACTGTTATCATGACTAATAACAACAAACTAGAAAGAGAGAAAGCTGTATGACTATCTGTCAGATTGATGATTAACACAGAGATTTGGAGCCGTTTCTGTCAGCCAATCACTCATCATTACAGTGGGAAGTGCTGTGCACCGTCTCCTGCATGTTCACCCAAATCAGCATTTTAACCACATTGAGAGAGAGAGAGAGAGAGAGAGAGGGGGTAAGGAGAGAGAAAGGAGAGAGAGAGCGAGCGAGAGAGAGAGCGAGCGAGAGAGAGAGGGAGGGAGAAATAGAGAAATATACAGAGAGAGGAGGAGGACGTAGAGGAGGACAATCAGTCACCTGAAGCCAATTTCCTTGTGGTCATTAGACCAGCGTTTAAAGAGTGTTATTTCAACACGGTCTGGCGCAGTGACACTAATGTCATGACAAGGGCATGTCATTTAGACGCCTGTAAATAAAGTATGTGTTATCATAATCATCATTCATTAAACATGACCACGAGTCTGCTGGATCTGTGCGTGTGTGTGTGTGTGCGCGTGCATGCGCGTGTGTGCATGTCTGTGTGTGCATTTGTGCGTTTGTGTGCGTGTGCATGTGCGTGTGCGTGTGCGTATGTATGTGTGTGTGTTTCTGTGCGTGTGCGTGTCTGTGCATGCATTTGTGCATTTGTGTGTGTGTTTCTGTGCGTGTGCGAGTGCGTGTGCGTGTGCGTGTGTGTGTGTGTGTGAGTCTTCTTCTTTGAACTGTAACATCTATTAACACTGTGGCTCACAGGAAGAGGAACATCCAGTATGTCTAACATACTTTTCCACAGCCTTGTAGCTGGCCACATAACCTATTATTCTACTTCTTTCTGACAAGACCAGACACAGTGGAACACAAATGGGATCTTCTAAGGGGACTTCTGATGTTTGAATCTCATGACCTACCGGACCCCTTATATTTTGGTTCAATTATGCATTAGTTCTGTACTGTACAATATCAGATCTGCATTTTGTTCAAATGTATGTAAGCGTATAGTACATGTTAGTGCGGCTGTGTTGGATACATGTTAGATCTACCGTAGCATTCCAGCTGATATAGACATCGAATGGAAGATCAGCATTAAATGTATGTTTTATGTGTGTTAGATCTCTGCTCCCCATGTGTTCCTTTGGCCCTTGGTTGTAATGGGACAGAGAGTGAGGTAGAGAGAGGAAGACCCCCTCTGTGAGTCACGGGGGCTCTGATGTTCACTATGCTCCCTATACATTTTTAATGACATCATCACTGCTTGCCCCATAGCCCACCAGATAGAGGTCCATATATGCATAGCCAGGGTCGACGAGCAGCCCACATTCGGCCGAGCACTCATAAAAAGGTAATAGTCGTTCAAACGAAATGGCTGAAAGTATGTAAAAATGTGTGACAACGTGTTAATGGATTCTGAGATAGAAATTTTAGTGTACATGTATTCTGCATTCACTTGAATAGGAACTACACCGGCACATGGTAGGCATCAGAATATACCAGTTAAAGCTGCAATATGTAACTTTTTGGGCAACCCGACCAAATTCACATAGAAACGTAATTTATAGATCTGTCATTCTCATTGAAAGCAAGTCTAAGAAGCAGTAGATCTGTTCTATGTGTGTTATTTCTATGCTTCCCATTCTTAAGTTTCATTCTTGCTCTTTTACCTTCGGTTTTGTACACCAGCTTCAAACAGCTGAAAGACAATATTTTTGTCTATTGAAACTATATTTCACAGTGGTTGAGATGGTACAATGATTCTCTAGACAACGACTGCTCGTTTTGTCTCATACAATTCTAATAGTTTGTCTAATTTTTGTTTATCAACCAGGAAATGCCAACATTGACCAGTGGCTGTTTTGCGAGAGAAGAAGTCAAAGGAGGTCATGTTGTGTGATCTGGCAACATACACAGTTACAGAATGAAAAACTAGTTGTATCCAGCAACTAGGAAAACACAGTTACAGAATGAAAAACTAGTTGTAACCAGCAACTAGGAAAACACACAGTTACAGGATGAAAAACTAGTTGTATCCAGCAACTAGGAAAACACACAGTTACAGGATGAAAAACTAGTTGTATCCAGCAACTAGGAAAACACACAGTTACAGGATGAAAAACTAGTTGTATCCAGCAACTAGGAAAACACACAGTTACAGGATGAAAAACTAGTTGTATCCAGCAACTAGGAAAACACACAGTTACAGAATGAAAAACAAGTTGTATCCAGCAACTAGGAAAACACACAGTTATGGTATGAAGAACTAGTTATTTTGTGAAGGTGTTGAAATAAGGTAGATTTGGAGAATAAGTGGTGACTTGAGGGGTAAACCCTGTGAAAACGGGAGTGTCTGCAGGTATGGTTGAAAGGTGCTCTAAGAAAGCAGTGGAGGCAGAAACAGATCAGGATGCTAATGGTGAGAGGAAGGACACTTAGTTGCATGAGAGCTGATTCCCTCCCTCTCATGTTCATTCATCCTTACAGAGGAAAGGGCAGAGGCAACAAGATCACGCACCCCTTGAAGCTAGATCTGTCTTAAGGAATCTAGCATCTGTCATACACACACACACACACACACACACACACACACACACACACACACACACACACACACACACACACACACACACACACACACACACACACACAACCATACACACACACAATCACAACCACACAAACACTTAAGTGATCCTGATACCAACACATACTCAGACACTCATATTCTCTCACACATACTAACCCACACAGACATTGGCACACACACCAGTCTGATTTCTTCACACTGACTCACGTGAGTGCTGGTGTTTACCATCCCTGAGCCGGCAGCCATGATGGATTTAGTGCTGATGGGAGGGGAAAGGCTGTGAAACTCATCAGTTAGAAAAACACTAGAGAGCCAGTACCTACACAACCGTATCCTACACACACACACACACACACACACACACACACACACACACACACACACACACACACACACACACACACACACACACACACACACACATACACACACACACACACGCACACACACACATTTCGGTTGAATGCATTAAGTTGTGCAACTGACTCGGTATCCCCTTTCCTTCCCTCATACATGCCCACGCACACAGACACACACACAGACACATGCACACAGACACACACAAACACACACACACACAAGGAAGGGAGCGAGGACAATAACATATATATATATATATATATATTTTATCTTTTATTTTTTTGTACCTTTATTTAAACGGGGCCAACATTGAGACCAGGGAGTCTTTCACAATGGAGCCCTGCACATACAATTAATTCATAGAGACAAAATCAAAATCAAATACAAAAACAAAAAAACGAAGAAAAAAACGAATGTGTAGTAGAGCTTTGTAACCGAAAGGGGAGTAATGAACTGATTTACGAGACTTTAATGAGGACCAGCCAACCTTTTGATACAGGATGCAGTGGTGAGTATTAAAACTGTAACCAGTGATAAAATGAATTACGCTGTAGTAGACGGCATCCAAAGGTTTAAGAGAAGTGGCTGCTGCAATCTGGTAAATGGTGTCACCATAATCAAGAACTGGCAGGAAGGTTGACTGTACAATCTGCTTCCTGCTACTTTGGGAGAGGCCAGATCTATTTCCAAATTGTAGCTTTTTAACTAGCTCATCCATATATTATTTTAACATAAAGTCTGCATAAATGCCCAGAAACCATTCCCTACAAATAATCACACACACAAACACACACACACACACACACACACACACACACACACACACACACACACACACACACACACACACACACACACACACACACACACAGGAGAGAGCCAGCACGTACTCCCCCCCCCCACCCCACAGTATACAGTGTGAAATATTGATACAGAGGAGAAGGCTGTGTTGGTTGGAACGAGAGACGGACCACAGCCCTCCACTGTAATGAAATCATAATGTTTGTAGCCCTGCGGCTATCCATCACACCGCTCGCTAATGTCGACACTGCTCGCTTTTTCTTCCAGGCCTGTCCCAGCTACGGCACTCCGTTCTGGGCTAGGAGAGGACAGGAGACGGGGGAACAGACACAGAGCCAATGTAAACCTCTTATAAAATCACATGTTTTTTTTCAGCCTGTGAATTTCAAACTAGGTTATTGAGAGGGAACATTGGCTTGGCCAAAAGAAACATGTATTGTTCAGCGGGAATACTCTGTTGTGACTAATATTGCATCACTTGCTCTGCACTCAGATTTCCTGCTAATAGTACATTCATTTGCACTCATCACAGTTCAATGGTTCTTATTCTGACTAACATCATCATGAACGATATTCAATGATGACCCAGGAGCAGCCATCTTGACAGCTGTGGCAGCCCTCCTTTCCTCTCTCCCTTCTTCTCTGGCCTTCCCTTCCATCCTTCTTCTTACCTTCCATCACATTCCTCTATCTTCCAGTGCCACTCTCTCTCTTTTTATCCCCGCCCCCCCTCCCTTCCTATCCATGTGGGAGTCAGTGTGTCTGTGATGGACGTGTTCTGACCATCCAGTGCTTGCTGTTGTGGCGATTGGACCGCTACCCCAGAAAAGAACCATCGACACTCAGGATCTGAGAGAATCTGCAGGCAGCCTCCACACACAAACACACACACACACACACACACAAACATGCATGCTCGCTCGCACACACAGACAGAGACACACACACACGAAGCATGCCCTGCAGTGGGTAACAGACACACTCAGTTATGATTCCAAGCACACACACGACCACACACACACGCTTCAGACAGCCTGATGGTGTATGATGAGTTTCTCCAGCCCACTCTCTTCATCTCCTCAGTAAATAATGATGATGATGAAGGTGGTGTTGATGGTGATGAAGGGTGGCCTTCACTCATGCTGGGTAATACTGAGTGAGAGAGGGATGAGAAGAGAGGAGAGGAGAGGAGAGGAGCGCAGAGGAGAGGAGAGGAGCGCAGAGGAGAGGCTATCCACCCAGCCGTCAAATTACACCTCCATCAACGGGGAAGTAGCCGTGGTGACGGTTGCACTATAGAGACAGTGCCATCTCAGAGCTCTGTGATTTGACTCACTGCTAGGATCAGCCAATCACACGCTGGCAGATCACCTGTGGCTTGGTAAACTGACTAATCAAAACGGACTTTGATGCATAGTTAAAGACAGGTTGAAGTTGGAGTTAACTAAGGTTGTACACTTATATAATGTAATCAATGTAAAGTGTTAACGAGAGTTGAAAATACATTGAGTTGTCAACCTTGGTGCTCCTTTGCTGAATAGAGAATATCTCTGTTCTCCAGTAGAAGAGGAATAAGATAAGAAGAGTGAAAGAGGGAGACAGAGGGGGTGGGAGGTAAGAGAGAGAGAAAGAGAGAGAGGGAGGAAGAAGGAAAGAGGGGGAGAAAGAGAGAGAGAGAGGGGGGGGTAAGAGATAGAAAAAGAGAGAGAGGGAAAGAGGGGGGCAGAGAAAGAGAGAGAGAAAGAGAGAGAGAGAGAGAGCGAGAGGGAGGGAGGGAAAGAGAGAAAAGGTAGAGAGATAAAGAGAGGGGGAGAGAGAGGAATAGTATGCTCCATATGAGAGGTAAACAGTCCCTCAATCACATGGGCAGAAATAAAACCTCCCCAAAAACCAGGGAGCCCTTCGAACCACCATTTAGATTTGAAAAAGACACCATCTGCCATCCCCCTGGTCCCCGTATTCTCCTGTCTTCTTAAGTTCGTCATCCTATTTGCCAGTCATTCATAGGGGGCTCTGTCATCCAAATAGTTATTCAGACAGATGGTTCTGGGAAAAGACTAGAAACTCCAATATCCCACAGTGGTTTAGACAATTACGATCAGCGTCCTGCAGCTGTGTTATAGAGCCCACGTGCACACACACACACACACACAGACACACACAGACACACACACACAAACACACACAGACACACACACACACACACACACACACACACCTATGTATTTTGAACACAATCAAACCTACTGAACGAAGAGCTGTTTGGAGCCAGCTCTGTTAATAAGTGAACGAAGCAGACTCAGAAGGCTAACTAAAAAGACTTGTAATTCCCTTCACTAGTAAAGGCATGACCACATCGAACAGGGGTGGGCAATCATTTTGGATCGAGTGCCACATCAGGATAACAACTACAAAAAAATGTCCGATTTGTTCGTCTAAATACATTTGCGGGTGAATAAAAGGGTAGTTATTTTCAAATATAAACTATAGGTCCGTTATAATGTATACATGCTTTCTACCGTAAATTCTGGACTATAAGCCGCCACTTTTTTCCCAGGCTTTGAACCTCGCGGCTTAAACAATGACGCGGCTAATATATGGATTTTTCCCGCTTTCAATTTTCTTTTCTCCAAAAAAACACATTCTGTGACGTGCTCAGTTTTTTGGCGGCATGAAGCTTTCATTAGACCAATGAAATTGCTGAACGGGTTAAGGTCAAACAACTTTTTTGTTTACTCTTTATTTGTTTAAGCCTATTTATTTTTGTTACAAGCCGTGTTTCGTTAAAGCCTATTTATTTTTGTTACAAGCCGTGTGTCATTAAAGCCTATTTATTTTTGTTACAAGCCGTGTTTCGTTAAAGCCTATTTATTTTTGTTACAAGCCGTGTTTCATTAAAGCCTATTTATTTTTGTTACAAGCCGTGTTTCGTTAAAGCCTGTGTAAAATTAATTTGTTTCAATGTACCGGTAGGCACCTGCGGTTTATAGACATGTGCGGCTTATTTATGTTCAAAATAATATATTTTTTTAAATTCAGTGGGTGCGGCTTATATTCAGGTGCGCTTAATAGTCCGGAAATTACGGTACTTGGTTTAAGTTACATTCATGATTTTGGGCCAATACCTACAGCTGATTTTCTTTGCAATATCAACCACAACCTGATTTTTTTAAATTATTAATCTAATTCCATTTTTTACCATTCTATCACAGATATATCACAGATATTCATCAGGCTAATAAGAAAATATGTCAAATGACTTGAATATGGAAAGGTTTATTTGCATCAGAAAGGTATTGAAAATTCAGTAAAGAATCAGTAAAGATTATCAGATAATAACTGTGTGTAGAAGAAATATTTGAGGTTTTATAAAAAAGACAGTCCCTTCTTTCGTGTCCTGTGAACCTTAGTCTTCAGGAATGGGGTTCTAATAGCTAAAAGACCCAACCATTCTAAAGCTAGAGACAGATTTGGAGGAAGAAAACAGAAACTCACGAGGGCCTTGTGCGAAGGAGGAAGGCAACATAACAGAGAAATTATGTATTATTAAATGAATGTATGCCAAGTTTACGAGGCCTCTGATGACGTGAGCCTCCAGGCAATTGCCTGAGATGCCTAATGGTAAGTCGGCCATGAGGCCGAGGCCTTTGGCAACTGAGGCCTTTGGCAACTGAGATGCAATCAGCCATATGGACCATCTGAATGGAATTGCATAGCCCTCACCACGTCCAATTAGCCAACCTTGTTCTCTCTCTCTTTCTCCTGGCCGCTTTGTTTATTAAATCACTTTATTGGTCAATAACCGTATGGCACGGCTAGCACATAATGGGTGACATCGTGACTGATGTGGAGAGTGGCACAGTGAGAGTTTGAGGGGATATGGCGAGGAGAATGTGCGCGTGTGTGTGCTTCTCTGTGAATGGGCTTCTATAGGTAGCTGGTAGCTACTACAAAGCACATCCTGAGACACACAAGGATCAACCCACTCAACGGTGATGATAACTCCCTGACCTTGATCACTGCTGAAGAAGCCATTCCTATACATAAGTGATTCTTACCTAAGTGCTGTATCTGTCATGTCTATGCCATTAGTGCTGTGTTTAGTGCTATTAGTGCTTGTCTGCAGCTGGTGGTAATGTCTGGTTGTAGCGTGTAAAGAGCAGCGTAGAGGTCCGTTGTAGTGAATAACTACACGGATCCGGCCCAGTAGAGCTCACCTCTCCTTCTCTATGCGCCTCGCATCCATTATTTCTCTCTCTCTCTCGCTCTCTCTCTCTCTCTCTCTCTCTCTCATTTTTCATTCCCTGTTCTCTCTCTCGCTGGTTTGTGTTCATTTTCCCTCCCTCCCTCCCTCCCTCCCTCCCTCTCCCTCTCTCTCTCTCTCTCTCTCTGTCTCTCTCTGTCTCTCTCTGTCTCTCTCTGTCTCTCTCTGTCTCTCTCTCTCTCTCTCTCTCTCTCTCTCTCTCTCTCTCTCTCTCTCTCTCTCTCTCTCTCTAATGAAAGTCATATTTTCACCTTGCCGGGGGCAGAATATGAAAGAATATCTGATGTGTTTCATTTATCAGTTACGGTTGGGGGCCACCCACACACAGGGCACTGACCCTGGCCCACGCAGCCATGAGAATGGTCTGGTGCAGCTAGATGTCACCTCACCAGACCCCATCTGACAGGGTGCTGGGAGAGAGGGGAGGAGGGAGTGAGTGGGATGTTCATGTCTAATGCATCTTTTTGGGAGGCAGACACACTGCACTGCTACACTACCAACATTACAGGAAAACAGAGAGAGATTGAGAGAATGCGTTTAGAGGGCATGCAAGAGAGATGGGCCGTAATTATAATATATATTGGGGGGGGCTGTTGTAAGAGGGGGTGAGAGCGGGAGAGGAAGAGGGGGTGAGAGAGGGAGAAAAAGAGAGATAATGAGGGAGATAGAGTGGAAAGAGAGATGGAGAGAGCGGAGATTGATAGAATAAATGAAGAGGTCGAAAGAGAGGGAGCAGCAGGTAGATAAACAGAGAGAGCTACTGTACAGCAGGCATAGTTATCTGATCCAGGTGTCTCCACATCTCTCTTCCCTGACTGCCGAGACTGTGCTTCTGAATGTATTTTCTGTCTAGAGAAAACACATCTAACTTCCCTCCAACTCTACCGCTGCTGCAGTAGGGCCCACAACATCCCCCGTTTCAATGTCTTTCTTCCGTTACAACCAGCAGCCGCAAAGGATTCCACTGCCAACAGTGGAGGAGACTCAGGATGAAACATAGCAGTCAGATGATTGACAGAACACCATCTGTGTGAAATACCCTGCTAAGGCCCTGAATAACATACTATACAGTATACTGTGACGTTTGAAGGTGTGCATCGAGATGCAGAGACTCAACAGAGAAATATAACATCGTCAATGGATCTGAACTTATGACTTGACATACAGTAGGCATCTGGGAATGTTTGCCCGTAAGCACTGGTCCAGAGTCAGATGTCCCTCCTATTTCATCAATACCCAGAATGCTCGGGACAAAAGTAGTGCGCAACATAGGAAATAGGGTGACATTTAGAGTTTTTTTTTAATCGTTAGGACCTATTTCTCAATACTTAGGTCCCTTTTTCACAACTATTCACACAGTGAGCACAGCAGCAGTCTATGTGGGCTAAACTGTGGATCATTTTTCATTGTTTTGGCACAAAACCTACCCAGGTGTTAGTCTTTCAATATCATTACCATCTATACAAAAGGGGACATCTTAGGAACAATGCTGTAGTGTAATGTAAACATGGACCCAGACAGAGATAGAGAAGTGGCTGACAGAGGAAGAAGAGTGGCTGGGAGAGGGAGAGGAGTACGTATGTGTGGTGGAAGAAGACTGAGAGGAAGATCAAGAGCTGTAGTCTCAGGTGAGATTAGGGCTACTGTAATTGATCATGTAATAAATCATGGTCTATCAATGAGAGAGGCTGGTCTGCGAGTGCAGCCAAATCTGCAACGCTCAACAGTGGCATCTATTGTGAGAAATGTTTTGCAAAACAACATGGTAAGATGTGCATTCTGCAAGGGCATCTGACTGAACTGCACACTACAGAAGTCAATTGAGTAAAGCCTCCAAACCCACTTGTGTGTAATTGTTTTTGTATTTCTGCTTAGGACCCAACGGTTACCTCCCACAGACGGGAGAGGTAGGATTTTCACTGCTATGCAGGAAACTGCAATCGTTGATATGGTCACCAGAAACAATGGCATAAAACTCACAGAGATTTGGGACAGAGTTGACAGACAACATTACATTTGGAAATATTCACAATGTAAGCATGACAACTATTTCTAGAGTCCTGCAACAACATCAAGTCAGGATGAAGCAGTTGTACACTGTCCCCTTTGAGAGGAACTCTGAACGAGTCAAGCAACTCAGGAACCAATATGTCCAGGTAAGATGACTATAAAATACAGAACTGGTTTTGAACAAAACCAAACAGGACAGAGGCACACAATGGCATGTTTTTAGGTGTAATGTAAACTACCGTAATAGCCTAACTCTTATGTTGCCTTGTGGATTTATTTTAGAGAGTCATGGATGTAAACGTAAATGTAAATGTGGAAATTGAAGCCAGGCAAACACCCCACATATTCATCTTTGTGGATGAGGCTGGTTTCAACTTGGCCAAAACACAGCGACGAGGAAGGAATGTGATTGGGAAAAGAGCCACAGTGGATGTCCCGGGCCAGAGCGGTGCCAACATCACAATGTGTGCAGCAGTATCGTCTGATGGATTCCTGTTACACAAACCGCTAATTGGGCCATACAACACCGAGCGTCTCATTTCATTCCTGGGTGACCTCTATGGAAGGGTTGTGCCAGGTGAGGAAAGGGTTGCAGTGAGGCGAAATCGGCCAACGTTTGTAATTGTATGGGACAATGTGGCATTTCACCAGTCCCGTGCAGTCACAGAGTGGTTTGCAGCCCATCCCAGGATGGTGTCACTTTTCCTCCCACCTTACTCTCCATTCCTCAACCCCATAGAGGAATTATTTTCCTCATGGAGGTGGAAGGTTTATGACCACAATCTACATGATCAAATGTCCCTCCTGGATGCAATGAACGCTGATGCCTGGACATATCTGCAGAAGATTTCCAGGGATAGACCAGGCATGCTAAAATATTCTTTCCTAGGTGTATTGCCCAAGATGATATAAGATGTGATGTGGATGAGAACCTGTGGCCAGATGCAGAAGACAAGGTTAACTAGCATTGCTACTGTATCTGTATCGGTAGATGGTGTATATACAAATTATTTTATTTTGGAATCACTCAATGACAAAAAATGACAGAAAACATATTGAAGCATATTGCATCATGTCTGATTCATTCCTGTAACATATACTGTAGTGAATTCTAAACAGTAGAAAGGTGTCATTCTTGTTTTGTAAAGACATTTGACAAAAGAAAACATTGTGTAATGCTACCTGTTGTTAGTGTTTTTAGGTCATTGTTTTATGAGTGACAACGTGTGCTTGTTGGGTGACAACCTTTGCTAGTGTTATGGAAGAACGAGTTGATTTGAGAAATGTATGAAGTGTTTTGGTAGTTTTAGTGCATTTTGGATGTGAAATGAACTGCTGTGCCAAGCTGAAAGTTGGTTAGGAGAACTGTGCGAAGGTTTTTTTTAAAGTGACCTAAGTATTGAGAAATGGATCCTAGCGATTGTAAAAAAAACTGTAAAGGGGCAATCTGTAGTTGCTACATAAATTGTTGGACTTATAAATTAATTATATACAACCATTGACTGATGAAGAATATAAGTCGTGAGCTTAGTTCAGCTTTCATACCTCCTCAGATCCCAAAACATAAGCTTGTTTTACTCCAACGTTTGATAAACAAAGTAAATGTAAACAAACACAGAATACCATCAAAACATGGTTAAAACTTGAATTTGAGAGTGGTTACATTTCTCCAGCCCAATCCCTCAGCTTTTTACCCCAAAAATAGCGGGGAGGCCGCTTTGTTATTGTTTCAACTGCTGATTGCCGCTTTAAGATGCAACGACCCCCCCCCCCCCCCCCCAGAAGCATGTGCTGATAAGTCACAATGTGAATGTGAATGAGACAGCCGAGCAGCAGATGAGTTGCTGTTGATTTATCCCTGTATGATGTGACAGTAAGGCCTTGTCGGCTGTGATATTTACTGGCCCCAGTTGATAGAGACTCACTGCAGGAATACAAAATAAAGGTTTAGAGCTCTCTCATCACCTCATCTCCCCGAAACCTGATTACGATGCATTAGGATGAAATCAGTAAAGGCCACAGTGGAATATTCTTAAGGTTTTCTCTCAGAAGCACCGCAGTAAGTAAAGAGGTGTAAAAGTTAAAATTAGTGTGTGTGTGTGCGTGCGCATGCGTGTGTACGTGCGCATGCGCGCGTGTGTGTGTGCGCGTGCGTGTGCGTGTGTAGAGTCAGGGAAGGGGTGATGCCAAAAAGGGTAATGCCACTCTCTGGTGGAGTGCCAGGGTGTTTATAGTTTTGTGACCTCAGAACAAAGCCCTGTGCCAACAGAGATTTACACATCATCCACTGGCTCCATTGTTCTACAGAGTGCAGAGGGCACCGTGACAAGCTTCTCATCACAGTAGGGTGGCATGAGGTAACACTGGCCTTGGCACCATCAATCAGCTGCCAATATGATTCATTCACTGGGCCCCATGAAATGCTTTAGAATAGAATCTCACTGGCAGTTAAACGCAGAACTGGGCTCATAACCTGCAATTAAAGCCGACAACAGGAACTGATCATTTACTGTCATTTGTTGTTTTTATGCATTTCTTGATATTATCATGTTCATTATAAATTCCAATAAACAGATGCACCACTTATTCCATACCATATGTGCATTCACATGAAAGCTTGTTATTTGACCAATGAGCTGTAATATTCCTCTGAGACTGTGCGGCATTATTTAATGGCACTAGGAGATGACAGATCAAACACTCCCTGAAGCACTGAGTGGGGAGTATTGTCATGACGCTGCCTTGTTGGGTAAGGTTTATGACCCCATAAATACCTTTCCCCCTTTTCTCTCCACTCTACAGAATGGACTCTTGGAAAGCCCTTTGTTAACATAGAGAGTGTATGGAACATCAAAAGGTTGGGGAATGGAACAATATTTTCCTTTCTCAATCAGTTGAAAGTGTCCGTTGGTACTTAAAGAATATGATCTCAGATCAGTTATTGTCTGGGACATTATATCTGATGATAGGACGACATAAATTGTATCTTGGAAAGTCTACACATTCTAGTTATCAGATTCACATGTTACTGTTATGCAACTTAAAGGTTTAAATATGAAACTCTGAAACAATTAAATGTAACTTTAGCTTCTAAATGAGATAATTATTTTCATAAGTAAACTATGCTCATTTCAACTACAACCTAACGAAATTAACATTTAGTTCCAGAAATGTTAGGACTGCTGTCCTAACGTTTAAAAGGGTGAATTTCAACATGGATTGTAATGAACACGAGGGGAGACAGAGAGCTGGTTTCAAGTGCAGGGCGCAGCAGGTGTTTATTGTAAAGGACCAGAGGAGGAGGCAGGTAGCTGGGTCCAGGGGCAGGCAGAAGGTCATACACAGGGAGTCCACAAAGGCAACAGTACAGGCAGGGAAAAGGCTAGTAACGTTGTCCGGGAGATCAGGCAATAGGTAGATAACAGGAAATCCAATAGGCTAAAGTACAGGCAGGGAATAGACAAAAGGCGTCATTAGTGAGGCAGGCAAAAACGATCATACACGGGAGGAGTCAATCCCGGGAAAAACAGAGCTCTGAAAGATGTGTATCACAAAACAAACAATACCTCACAGTGATGGGGTGCAAAGAACTGAACTAAACAGTGTGTGATAATGACATACAGGTGTGTGAACAGGTGATTAGAATTCAGGTGATTGGGATCTGGAGAGTGAGCTGCGTTCAGAGGATCTACATGTTTGAGGGTGTGAGTTGGAAGCAGACGTTACAGTGGATGTGACAATGGAATGGTGAATTTCGTCTCTACCAGCCAGAATACAGTGCGAGCTGATTATGGCAACTTGGTATGAGCTTTGAACAATTATTCACTAAAGAGGAAGTGAAACCTCCTAGACGTCGAGTTATCAACTGCAGCTGTAAACGTACACTACCGTTCAAAAGTTTGGGGTCACTTAGAAATGTCCTTGTTTTTGAAAGAAAAGCACATTTTTTGTGAATTAAAATAACATCACATTGATCAGAAATACAGTGTAGACATTGTTCATGTTGTAAATTATTATTGTAGCTGGAAACGGCAGATTTGTTATGGAATATCAACATAGGCGTACAGAGGCCCATTATCAGCAATCATCACTCCTGTGTTCCAATGGCACGTTGTGTTAGCTAATCAAAATGTATCATTTTAAAAGGCTAATTGATCCTTAGATAACCCTTTTGCAATTATGTTAGCAAAGCTGAAAACTGTCATCCTGATTAAAGAAGCAATAAAACTGGAATTCTTTAGACTAGTTGAGTATCTGGAGCATCAGCATTTGTGGGTTCGATTACGGGCTCAAAATGGCCAGTAACAAAGAACTTTCTTCTGAAACTCGTCAGTCTATTCTTGTTCTGAGAAATGAATCCCATGCGAGAAATTGCCAATAAAAGGAAGATCTCGTACAACGCTGTGTTCTACTCCCTTCACAGAACAGTACAAACTGGCTCAAACCAGAATAGAAAGAGGAGTGGGAGGAACCGATGCACAACTGAGCAAGAGGATAAGTACATTGGAGTGTCCAGTTTGAGAAACAGACGGCAGCTACATGAGATAGTACCCGCAAAACACCAGCCTCAACGTCAACAGTGAAGAGGCGACTCACAGATGCTGGCCTTCTAGGCAAAGTTCCTCTGTCCAGTGTCTGTGTTCTTTCGCCCATCTTAATCTTTTCTTTTTATAGGCCATTTTGAGATATGGCTTTTTTTTTGCAACTCTGCACCACCCTCTGGAGAGCTTTGCAGTTGAGGGCGGTGCAGTTGCCGTACCAGGCTGTGATACAGCCCGACAGGATGCTCTCGATTGTGGATCTGTAAAAGTTTGTCAGGGTTTTAGGTGACAAGCCAAATTTCTTCAGCCTCTTGAGGTTGAAGAGGCGCTGTTGCGCCTTCTTTACCACACTGTCTGTGTGGGTGGACCATTTCAGTTTGTCCGTGATGTGTATGCAAAGGAACTTAAAACTTTCCACCTTCTCCACTGCTGTCCCTTCGAAGTGGATAGGGGGGTGCTCCCTCTGCTGTTTCCTGAAGTCCACAATCATCTCCTTTGTTTTGTTGACGTTGAGTGAGAGGTTGTTTTCCTGACACCACACTCCGAGTGCCTTCACCTCCTCCCTGTAAGCTGTCTCATTGTTGTTGGTAATCAAGCCCACTACTGTTGTGTATGCTGCAAACTTGATGATTGAGTTGGAGGCGTGGATGGCCACGCAGAGGGTAGGGAGGTCTGCACAACGCATCACCGCAGGCAAACTACCTGCCATCCAGAACACATACACATGTCACAGGAAGGCCAAAAAGATCTTCAAGGACAACAACCACCCGAGCAACTGCCTGTTCACCCCGCTACCATCCAGAAGGCGAGGTCAGCACAGGTTCATCAAAGCTGGGAAGAGTTGGAGGCTGGATTGAGGAGGCTGATTTTCCAAGAGACTGAAAAACAGCTTCTATCTCAAGGCCATCAGACTGTTAAACAGCCATCACTAACATTGAGTGGCTGCTGCCAACATACTGACTCAAATCTCTAGCCATTTTAATAATAAAAAATTGGATGTAATAAATGTATCACTTGCCACTTTAAACATTGCCACTTTATATAATGTTTACATACCCTACATTACTCATCTCATATGTATATACTGTACTCTAAACCATCTATTGCATCTTGCCTATGCCGCACGGCCATCGCTCATCCGTATGTTTATGTGTACATATTCTTATTTATTCCTTTACACTTGTGTGTATAAGGTAGTTGTTGTGAAATTGTTAGATTGCTTGTTAGATATGACTACAAGGTCGGAACTAGAAGCACAAGCATTTCGTTACACTCACATTAACATCTGCTCACCATGTGTATGTGACCAATAAAATTTGATTTGATTTAAACAGGGAGTACAGGAGAGGGCTGACCCTTGTGGGGCCCCAGAGTTGAGGGACAGCAAAGTGGAAATGTTGCTACCTACCCTCACAACCTGGGGACGGCCCGTCAGTAAGTCCAGGATCCAGTTGCAGAGGGAGGTGTTTAGTCCCAGGATCCTTAGCTTAGTGATGAGCTTTGAGGGCACTATGGTGTTGGACGCTGAGCTGTAGTCAATGAATAGCATTCTCACGTAGATGTTCCTTTTCTCCAGGTGGGAAAGGGCAGTGTGGAGTGCAATAGAGATGGCATCATCTGTGGATATGTTTGAGCGGTATGCAAATTGGAGTGGGTCTAGGGTTTCTAGGATAATGGTGTTAATGTGAGCCATTACCAGTCTTTCAAAGCACTTCATGGCTACGGACGTGAGTGATAAGGGTCTGTAGTCATTTAGGCAGGTTAGTGTTCTTGGGCACAGGGACTATGGTGGTCTGCTTGAAACATGTTGGTATTACAGACTCAATCGGGAACATGTTGAAAATGTCAGTGAAGACACCTGCCAGTTGGTCCGCACATGCCCGGAGCACACGTCCTGGTAATCAGTCTGGCCCAGTGGCCTTGTGAATGTTGACCTGATTAAAGGTCTTACTCACGTCGGCTACGGAGAGTGTGATCACACAGTCATCCGGAACAGCTGATGCTCTTATGCATGCCTCAGTGTTGCTTGCATCAACGTGAGCATAGAAGTGATGTAGCTCATCTGGTATGCTTGTGTCACTGTGTAGCTCGTGGCTGTGTTTCCCTTTGTAGTCTGTAATAGTTTGCAGGCCCTGCCACATCCGACGAGCGTCGGAGCCGGTGTAGTACGATTCAATCTTAGTCCTGTATTGGCGTTTTGCCTGTTTGGTGGTTCGTCGGAGGGCATAGCAGGATTTCTTATAAGCTTCCATGTTAGAGTCCCGCACCTTGAAAGTGGTAGTTCTACCCTTTAGCTCAGTGCAAATATTGCCTGTAATCCATGGCTTCTGGTTGGGGTATGTACGTACAGTCACTGTGGGGATGACGTCCTCGATGCACTTATTGATAAAGCTAGTGACTGATGTGGTGTACTCCTTAACCTGTTGGGGCTAGGGGGCAGTATTTTCACGGCCGGATAAAAAAACTGGTTACTACTCTTACCCAGAAACGAGAATATGCATATAATTAGTGGATTTGGATAGAAAACACTCTAAAGGTTCTAAAACTGTTTGAATGGTGTCTGTGAGTATAACAGAACTCATATGGCAGGCCAAAACCTGAGAAGATTCCATGCAGGAAGTGCCCTGTCTGACAAATTGTTGTCCTTCTAGGGCATCTCTATTAAAAATACAGCATCTCTGCTGTAACGTGACATTTTCTAAGGCTTCCATTGGCTCTAAGAAGGCGCCAGAAAGTGGAATGAGAGCTCTGCAGTCTCTGGGCGAAAAACAGCAGGAGTGTTTGTGAGTGGTCAGGCAGGGAACACTGACACTGGAGCGCGCAGTCACGAGAGGACTCCATTTTTTTCTTTCTCTTTTTGAACGAATACAACGTCGCCCGGTTGGAATATTATCGCTATTTTACGAGAAAAATCGCATAAAAATTGATTTTAAACAGCGTTTGACATGCTTCGAAGTACGGTAATGGAATATTTTGAATTTTTTTGTCACGAAATGCGCCTGCGCGTCACCCTTCGGATGGTGACCTCAACGCACGAACAAAACGGAGCTATTTCAATATAACTATGGATTATTTCGAACCAAAACAACATTTCTTGTTGAAGTAGAAGTCCTGGGAGTGCATTCTGACGAAGAAGAGCAAAAGTAATCCAATTTTTCTAATAGTAAATCTGAGTTTGGTGAGGGCCAAACTTGGTGGGTGTCAAATTAGCTAGCCGTGATGGCCGGGCTATCTACTCAGAATATTGCAAAATGTGCTTTCGTCGAAAAGCTATTTTAAAATCAGACACCGCGATTGCATAAAGGAGTTCTGTATCTATAATTCTTAAAATAATTGTTATGTATTTTGTGAACGTTAATCATGAGTAATTAAGTAAATTCACTGGAAGTTTGCGGTGGGTATGCTAGTTCTGAACATCACATGCTAATGTAAAAAGCTGGTTTTGGATATAAATATGAACTTGATTGAACAAAACATGCATGTATTGTATAACATAATGTCCTAGGAGTGTCATCTGATGAAGATCATCAAAGGTTAGTGCTGCATTTAGCTGTGGTTTTGGTTTTTGTGACATATATGCATGCTTTGAAAATGGCTGTGTGATTATTTTTGGCAGGGTACTCTCCTGACATAATCTAATGTTTTGCTTTCGCTGTAAAGCCTTTTTGAAATTGGACAGTGTGGTTAGATTAACGAGAGTCTTGTCTTTAAAATGATGTAAAATAGTCATATGTTTGAGAAATTGAAGTTATAGCATTTATGAGGTATTTGTATTTCGCGGCACACGATTCCACTGGCTGTTGACTAGGTGGGACGCAAACATCCCACCTTGCCCAGGGAGGTTAATGCCATCGAAAGATTCCCGGAACATATTCCAGTCTGTGCTAGCAAAACAGTCCTGTAGTTTAGCATCTGCTTCATCTGACCACTTTTTGCTTCCTGCTTTAATGTTTGCTTGTAAGCAGGAATCAGGAGGATAGAATTATGGTCAGATTTGCCAAATGGAGGGCGAGGGAGAGCTTTGTACGTGTCTCTGTGTGTGGAATTAAGGTGATCTAGAATTTTTTCCCTCTGATTACACATTTAACATGCTGATAGAAATTAGGTAAAACTGATTTATGTTTCCCTGCATTAAAGTCCCTGGCCACTAGGAGTGCCGCCTCTGGGTGAGTGGTTTCCTGTTTGCTTATTTCCTTATGCAGCTGACTGAGTGCAGTCTTAGTGCAGAATTCTTCTGTGGTTGTAAATAAACAGCCACGAAAAATAAAGATGAAAACTCTCTTGGCAAAAAGTGTGGTCTACAGCTTATCATGAGATACTCTACTTCAGGCGAGCAAAATTGAGAGACTTCCGTGCACCAGCTGTTGTTTACAAATAAGCACAGACCGCCCCCCTCGTCTTACGAGAGTGTGCTGTTCTATCTAGCCGGTGCAGTGTGTGTCCCGCTAGCTGAATGCTGGAGGGTTGGGCCAGTAACCGAAAGGTTGCTAGATCGAATCCCCGAGCTGACAAGGTAAAAATGTGTTGTTCTGCCCCTGCACTGTTCCTAGGCCATCATTGTAAATATGAATTTGTTCTTAACTGACTTGCCTAGTTAAATAAAAAATTCAGTCACGATTCGGTGAAACATAAGATATTATAGTTTTTGATGTCCCGTTGGTAGGATATTCGTGATCGTACTTCGTCTAATTTATTGTCCAAAGATTGTACGTTGGCAAGTAATACTGATGGTAAGGGCAGATTTCCCACTCGCCGTCGGCGGATCCTTACAAGGTACCCCGCTCTGTGTCCTCTGTACCTGCGTCTCTTTCTCTTGCCAATGACGGGGATTTTGGCCTTGTCGGGTGTCTGAAGTATATCCTGTGCGTCCTGCTTGTTAAAGAAAAAATCTTTGTCTAATCCGAGGTGAGTGATCGCTGTCCTGATATCCAGAAGCTATTTTTTGCCGTAAGATACGGTGGCAGAAACATTATGTCCAAAATAAGTTACAAATGACATTTCTGGGATCTTCTATTTCAGCTCATGAAACATGGGACCAACACTTTACATGTTGCATTTATAATTTTTTAAGTGTCCCCAGAACAAAACCAACTATCTAAGCAAGTGCTAAATTAAGTCTTCAAGATGATATGATACTGCTGATAATATACACTGAGTATACCAAATATTAGAGACACCTTCCTACTATTGAGTTGCACCCGCTTTTGCCCTCAGAACAGACTCAATTCATTGGTGCTTGGACTTTACAAGGTGTCAAAAGCGTTCCACAGGGATGCTGGCCCATTCTTGATACACACAGGAACCTGTTGAGTGTGAAAAACCCAGCGGCATTGCAGTTATTGACACAAACCGGGGAGCCTGGCACTTACTACCATTCCTCGTTCAAAGGCACTTCAATATTTTGTCTTGCCCACTCACCCTCTGATTGGAACACACTCACAATCCATGTTTCAATTGTCTCAAGGCTCTTTCCTTTCATCTACACTGATTAGAGTGGATTTAACAAGTGACATCAATAAGGGATCATAGCTTTCATCTGGATTCACCTGGTCAGTCTATGTCATGGAAAGAGCCGGTGTTCCTAATGTTTTGTCTACTCAGTGTATATGACGTGGTACAGTACTTCATATGCACATGTACTGTATTTATACTTGTGTGTGTTCATATGAGGATAATGTGCCTTCCACAGATAGGGCTAAGTCATTAACCTCCCCTCCACTGCCATCCATATCCCTCTCATTACTTGCCTAGTTAAATAAAGGTTCAATGAAATAAATAAATAAAATGTAAATAAACTCTGTCTTATGATTGGTGTGTTCTACAGCGATGGGCGACTGTGGAGCGCATCGGTCAAGAGCGGTCCTCTCTCAGATGAATGGGCTCTCCACCGCGGTTGCTGTGAAGATGAATGAGGTTCGAACACGTTCCGGCTGTGCTCAGATCTGTCTGGTGTCAAACGAGGCTAGAATCTGACCTACGCTTGAACTCAGAATCATAACAGAAGGAGAGAGAGATGAAAAGGGAGGGGGGATGTGGAGAGAGAGAGTGAGAGAAAGAGAGAGAGGGAAAGAGAGAGAGAGGGATGGGCAGAGAGAGAGACAGATGGAGGGATAGAGAAAGAGTTTTCTGTACCCATCTTTCTCAAAATGGAGATCCCCCTCTTCATCTCTCTCTCTTTCTCTCATAGATCATATACACAAACCTGTTAATCCCAATTTGTAGAGGACACAATTTAATCAGAGAGGGTTAAACTCATTCCCTCAACCTTGTACATCACACACACTCACTGTGCCCGAGTGTGGCTGTTTTATCCTGAGAAAGTTCAGCCGTGACCGAGAGTCATACACTTCTGATCTTAGTGCTCTCAGTGTCTCAGTGTCACTTTCGTCTTGTGTAACCATCCATTCCAGCTGCCCCGACAGTCTTACTCTCTCTAATGGGTTGAAAAGGCCAGAAATGGGGACTTTGGTCTGGACCTAAGCATTCCACAACAGTGGCTGGCTAGTGGAGGGTGTCTGTAGTGTGTGTGTGTGTGTGTGTGTGTGTGTGTGTGTGTGTGTGTGTGTGTGTGTGTGTGGTGTGTGTGTGTGTGTGTGTGTGTGTGTGTGTGTGTGTGTGTGTGTGTGTGTGTGTTGTGTGTGTGTGCGTGTGTGTGTGTGTGTGTGTGTGTGTGTCTGTGTGTGTGCGCACGTGCGTGTGCATAAGCATTGAAGGATTTGCCATTTGTTGTGGTGCAGTCTTATCTCAGCAATCACAGACAGATCTTTCCCAGAAGACCGTTTCCCAGTACTAAGGATGGGAGCCTATAGGGAGGGAGAGGGAGGTAGAGAGGAGAATGAGAGGATAGGGAGGGTGGAGGGATGGAGAAATAGACAGAAAAAGGGAAAGACAGAGAAAGACAAGGGGTGGATGGGGATTAACTCTGGGTCAAACAGAGATAAACAGCTTTAGACAATGATGCTGACTGATGAGTCTCTGGCACTGAATCAAACACAGGGTGTGTGTGTGTGTTTGTGCGCATTGCGTGCGTGCGTGCGTGCTTGCGTGTGTGTGTGTGTGTGTATTGAGTATGTGCGTCTGTTTGGGTATTAATCCAAACTTCTCACAGGGGCAAAGACAGCCGTCATTCTAAAACATCTGAACAGTCACAAGCCACACAACAATCACCATATCTCACAAAGACAACCAAAATGTAATCAAATGTGCAGTCGGCTGTTTTAAGGTGCTTAGGAGGAAATATCACTGTTCTGACATAACTTAATGTGTGTCACAGTGTGAAATACCATGTCACAGCTGCATATTTCAGGGAAAATAATCAGAGGTAATGTTTTTTAAAGCCGTCTTGACACTGTTCTACTCTACTCATGAGCTGTGTGATTTCAAGGCCGTGCGAAACCTCCACCAGGACCTCGGGAGCCCACACCTCCGCCACCTCCCCTTTACTCCACCCCCGAGCCCTGAACCAATGCATCAATATTCATCTATCGCCCCATCTCTCTGTCTGAAATCCTCTTTGTCTGAAATTCTGTCGTTCGGTATGGAAGGAGGAGAGAAGAAGCCATGATGTGACCTTACTGATAATAAATGGCGTTCCTGGAGAGAGAAGAAGAGAGAGAGAGTGGAGACAGAGAGAGAGGGAGTAAGAGGCGAGGGGAAGAGAAACTGGGGTAGAGAGACGGGGGGAGGGGAAAGTGTGTGATAATGGAAGAGAAACGGGTAGAGAGACAGGGGGAGGGAAAGTGTGTGATAATGGAAGAGAAACTGGGGTAGAGAGACAGGGGGAGGGAAAGTGTGTGATAATGGAAGAGAAACGGGTAGAGAGACAGGGGGAGGGAAAGTGTGTGATAATGGAAGAGAAACTGGGGTAGAGAGACAGGGGGAGGGAAAGTGTGTGATAATGGAAGAGAAACGGGTAGAGAGACGGGGGGGGGAAAGTGTGTGATAATGGAAGAGAAAAAGGGGGTTAGAGAGACAGGGGGAGGGAAAGTGTGTGATAATGGAAGAGAAACTGGGGTAGAGAGACGGGGGGAGGGAAAGTGGGTGATAATGGAAGAGAAACTGGGGTAGAGAGACAGGGGGAGGGAAAGTGTGATAATGGAAGAGAAACTGGGGTAGAGAGACAGGGGGAGGGAAAGTGTGTGATAATGGAAGAGAAAATGGGATAGAGAGACAGGGGGAGGGAAAGTGTGTGATAATGGAAGAGAACTGGGGGGTGGGGTAGAGAGACAGGGGGAGGGAAAAGTGTGTGATAAGGAAGAGAAACTGGGGTAGAGAGACAGGGGGAGAGAAGAGTGTGTGATAATGGAAGAGAGAAACTGGGGTTAGAGAGACGGGGGGAGGGAAAGTGTGTGATAATGGAAGAGAACTGGGGTAGAGAGACAGGGGGAGGGAAAGTGTGTGATAATGGAAGAGAAACTGGGGGTAGAGACAGGGGGAGGGAAAGGTGTGATAATGGAAGAGAAAGGTTTAGAGAGACGGGGGAGGGAAGTGTGTGTAATAATGAGAGAGAAACTGGGATAGAGAGACAGGGGGAGGGAAAGGTGTGTGATAATGGAAGAGAAACTGGGATAGGGAGACAGGGGGAGGGAAAGTGTGTGATAATGGAAGAGAAACGGGGTAGAGAGACAGGGGGAGGAAAGTGTGTGATAATGGAAGAGAAACTGGGGTAGAGAGACGGGGGGAGGGAAAGTGTGTGATAATGGAAGAGAAACTGGGATAGAGAGACAGGGGGAGGGAAAGGGTGTGATAAGGAAGAGAAACTGGGGTTAGAGAGACGGGGGGAGGGAAAGTGTGTGATAATGGAAGAGAAACTGGGGTAGAGAGACGGGGGGAGGGAAAGTGTGTGATAATGGAAGAGAAACTGGGGTAGAGAGAGGGGGGAGGGAAAGTGTGTGATAATGGAAGAGAAACTGGGGTAGAGAGACAGGGGGAGGGAAAGTGTGTGATAATGGAAGAGAAACTGGGGTAGAGAGACAGGGGGAGGGAAAGTGTGATAATGGAAGAGAAACTGGGGTAGAGAGACGGGGGGGGGGAAAGTGTGTGATAATGGAAGAGAAACTGGGGTAGAGAGACAGGGGGAGGGAAAGTGTGTGATAATGGAAGAGAAACTGGGGTAGAGAGAGGGGGGAGGGAAAGTGTGATAATGGGAAGAGAAACTG